>NW_026652321.1:663963-673368 GCF_009828535.3 Hylobates moloch
TGAAACACATTAGGGGCTTGATTTATTCTCTTTCTCCCTGGGTCAAGGATTTGACATTTCTGTGCTGTTTACAACAGAAAATTTACAACTTTCACTTAAAGAGCCAAGAGGCCAAAGTGCAGACACAAACATCGGTCAGACTCAAGGATCATGGTGAGTACTGATTTTATTCTGAACCAAACGTGTTCAGAATTCTGACACGGCCGCTACCTTACCTCTAGCACTGAACCAGGACCGAGAGGAGAAAGTCAAGTCACAAGGTAACAACACTGGCCGTCACGCTTGAAGAAAATCTCTGGCAAACGATGTAATTATATCCCAGAGAACAGGAGATGCAAGAGGAGATTTTAGATTTGATGACACAAGCGACTTCCCCAGGAAGGAAGCACTCCCACGTCTGGGGCATCTTGAAGAAAAGTCAAGGAGATGCTGAGCATTTATTGGTGGTTGAGCATTTATTGCTGCTGCATATACTCATCACCCACCTTCTTTGAGCCCGATTCTGTTCTAGGAGGTGAACGGAGCAGTGGTTGAGAACAGCCTGATGCCTTGAAACCTTAGAAAACTTGGCTTTTCCTCTTTTGTTGACACCCATCTGTTAGGGAGCACATGGTTGAGTAACACTCTTTCTAGAAGCTTTGAGGTCAGATGTAGAATATCGGTGCTGAGATCCCAGGCATCATTTCATGCTATCCCTGAAATTAACATTCCAACTGGATTCCTTTGAAGCCCAGTGCAGAGGGTGGAGCAAAAAGAAAGGGAGGAGAAAAGGGAGAGAAATTGATAGAGAATAGATAGAGACCTAGATATGTAGATAGAGACATAGATAGGTAGATAGAGAGATAGGTAGCTAGGTAGAGACATAGGTAGGTAGGTAGGTAGGTAGGTAGGTAGGTAGGTAGATAGATAAATAGGGTAGACACAGACAGATGATGGGAAGAGATGACAGATGATAGAGATGATAGATTGCTACATAACTGATCAATAGACAGATGATAGAATGATAGGTACATAAGATAGATGATAGGTAAATGCAAAGCAATCACAGCTTTTGCTAAGAAGAAAATGGCTGACTTGGACACTACACACAAATCCCCAAAGAAGGGAATTATAGAAAATAAATGAAGTGAGCTTGAAATTCATGTAAGATGCAGAGAACTTCTAATAGATCAGTCTGGGATTCAGTTAAAGATCTTTGGGGCACCCGGCTCTTGGAAGGGTTCAAAGTATAAGGCAAACTCCACATGGTTAAGTATATAAACTTTTTTTTTTTTTTTTTGAGATGGAGTCTTGCTCTGTCACCAGGCTGGAGTGCAGTGGCGCAATCTCAGCTCACTGCAATTCCACCTCCCAGGTTCAAGCGATTCTCCTGCCTCAGCCTCAAGTAGTCGGGACTACAGGCATGTGCCACCACGCCTGACTAATTTTTGTATTTTTTTTTTATTTTAGTAGAGACAGGGTTTCACCATGTTGGTCAGGAGGGTCTCGATCTCCTGACCTCGTGATCTGCCCGCCTCAACCACCCCAAGTGCTGGGATAAGTTCTGGAATACATGTGCAGAACGTGCAGGTTTGTTACATAGGTATACGTGTGCCATGGTGATTTGCTGCACCTGTCAACCCATCATCTAGATTGTAAGTCCCAGGTACATTAGGTATTTGTTCTAATGCTCTCTCTCCCTTAGCGCCCCAGCCCCTGACAGGCCTTGGTGTGTGATGTTCCCCTCCCTGTGTCCATGTGTTCTCATTGTTCAACTCCTACTTATGAGTGAGAACGTGCGGTGTTTGGTTTTCTGTTCCTGTGTTAGTGTGCTGAGAATGATGGTTTCCAGTTTCATCCATGTCCCTGCAAAGGACATGAACTCATCCTTTTTTTTTTTTTGGAGACGGAGTTTTGCTCTTGTGGCCCAGGCTGGAGTGCAATGGTGAGGACTCCACTCACTGCAATCTCTGCCTCCCGGGTTCAAGCGATTCTCCTACCTCAGCCTCCTGAGTAGCTTGGATTACTGGTGACCACCACCACATCCAGCTAATTTTTTTTTTTTTTTTTTTTGGTATTTTTAGTAGAGACAGGGTTTCATCATGTTGGCCAGGCTGGTCTTGAACTCCTGACCTAAGGTGATCCGCCTGCCTCAGCCTCCCAAAGCGCTGGGATTACAAGTGTGAGCCACCGCACCCGGCTGATCCCGTTCTTTTTCATGGCTGTGTAGTATTCCATGGTGTCTATGTGCCACATTTTCTTTATAGACACATGTACACGTATGTTTATTGCAGCGCTATTTACAATAGCAAAGACTTGGAACCAACCCAAATGCCCATCAATAATAGACTGGATAAAGTGTATAAGCTTTATGCTGTTGTTGTTTTGAGATGGAGTCTCCCCCTGTTGCCCAGGCTGGAGTGCAATGGCACGATCTTGGCTCACCACAACTTCTGCCTCCCAGGTTGAAGCGATTCTCCTGCCTCAGCCTCTCGAGTAGCTGGGGTTACAGGCATGGGCCACTATGCCCAGCTAATTTTATATTTTCAATAGAGACGGGGTTTCTCCATGTTGGTCAGGCTGGTCTCGAACTCCCAACCTCAGGTGATCTGCTTGCCTTGGCCTCCCAAATTGCTGGGATTAAATATATAAACTTTTTTCTTTTTTTCTTTTTTTTGAGATGAAGTCTCGCTCTGTCACCCAGGCTGGAGTGCAGTGGCGCAATCTCGGCTCACTGCAACCTCTGCCTCCCCCGGGTTCAAGCGATTCTCCTGTCTCAGCCTCCTGAGTAGCTGGGACTACAGGCAGGTGCCGCCATGCCCGGCTAATTTTTGTATTTTTAGTAGAGATGGGGTTTCACCATGTTGGCCAGGATGGTCTTGATCACCTGACCTCGTAATTTCTGCCCGCCTGGGCCTCCCAAAGTGCTGGGATTACAGGCGTGAGCCACTGCGCCCTGCCAAGTATATAAACTTTTGATGAACCTTTTTGGTGGTTAAGAAACAGCCACACCCAGTTGCCATCTCCATTGTCTTTCCCCGATGCCCAAATACAGGTGGAAAAGGCTGGATCCTCCCAGCCACCCCATCAGCGAGGGCTGATGCGGAAGACACAGCTCTGAAGGCAAGATACAGGATGAAGTATGCAGGGTGTGGGGAGGTTGGTGAACACATGTCTCCCTGACAAGAGAATCCCCCAAGGAGATGGCTCTTTCTGCAACAATGACGGGAACGCTGAAAAATTACAGAGCTGCCGTCCAGCTCCTAAACCCTAAACGGAGGTGCTTACCCAGCCCTGAATCTGTCCCCTGCATCCTTCACAAGTGAACAATCTCCAGGTCTTTGCTGCCAAAGGCACCATTGAAGCTGAAGATTCAGGTTCCTCCTCCTCCTCTGCAGATGGAATAATTCCAATATGTAGGACATGAGCCATGACAAAACGCAGCAAAACTCCCAGTCGAGAACACATTGCCCTGTGCCTTGGAATTGTCTTAATGTTTCATCAGCATTTGCTTCTCCTAGTTTGAGAGATGGGAGGCGTGAATCTTGATATATTCATTGCCAGCGTTCCATCACTAGGACCATATATAAAAAGAGAATTCTACCAGCCTCGGCAACAAAGCAAGACCCCATCTCTACTAAAAATCAAAAAATAAAATAACTAGCAGGCCTTGTAGACATGTGCCTGTAGTCTCAGCTACTCAGGAGGCTGAAGCAGGAGGACTGCTTGAGCCTGGGAGGTAGAGGCTGCAGTGAGCTATGATTGTGCCACTGCACTCCAGCCTGGGCAAGAGAGGGAGACCCTGTCTCAAAAAACAAACAACAACAACAACAACAACAAAACCAGCAGCCAGAGACATTATGCAAATGATGGGGTTGGCTGAGTTTCAATAAAACTTTATTTACAAAAAACAAGTGGTGGGCCGTATGTAATAGCACATCACACACAGGCTGTAATGTGAAAAAAGAGAGAACTCTGATCCATTCCCTCTGCAGCAATTGGCCCCCAGTGGCCAAGGCTTCGTTAATACCTGCAAGCTTTCCTAATTCTTCCCATTTCCAATTTAAGTCCAATGAAAGAAAGTCAAATATGCCCCCTAACCCCTCACCCAGGACACCACCATGCTTCCAGTCAGCTGCCTCCAGCTCCCCTGGAGGACAAAGCCTTTCTTCAGGACACACCTGAGCCCTCCCTTTTCCACGATAAAGCTTTTCCCCTCCTCTGTCTGTCTTTGAGTTTTGTGATGGTGGCGGACCCCTGCTAGAGCAAGCTGTGAATAAGTAGCCTTTGCTTGTTCTCTTTTGTGGGGGTCTTCATCTCATTTCCACATTCTGGCAAGGAAATAAGAAACTCAATACTCCTTGAACAGAAATACGGCCAGGCGCAGTGGCTGACACTTGTAATCCCAGCTCTTTGGAAGGCCAAGGCGGGTGGATCACTTGAGGTCAGGAGATTGAGACCAGCCTGGCCAACATGGTGAAACCTCATCTCTACTAAAAATACAAAAATTAGCCGGGCGTAGTGGTGGGCACCTGTATTCCCAGCTACTTGGGAGGCTGAGGCAAGAGAATCCCTTGAACCAGGGAGGTGGAGGTTGCAGTGAGCTGAGACCACGCCACTGCACTCTAGCCTGGGTGACAGAGCGAGACTCTGTCTGAAAATAAAAAGAAAAAAAGAGAGAGAGATGAAAGAAAAAGAAAGAAAGAAAGAAGAAAGAAAAGAAAAGAAAGAAAGGAAAGAAAAGAAAGAAAGAAAGAGAGAGACAGAGAGAGAGAGAGAAAGAGAAAGAGAGAGACAGAGAGAGAAAGAGACAGAAAGAAAAGAAAAGGACTGATGTGTTATGTATGTATTTATAATCCAACCACATCTGCCAATTCATCTTCCTGCCCTTTCTACACTCTGAATAAATATCAAAAATCCCTTATTCACTGTGAATTTTAACGTTACTGATGAAGAGGTTTAAGAAGAAATAGGGCTGGGTACGGTGGTTCACACCATAATCCCATCACTTTGGGAGGCTGAGACTGGAGGATCGTTTGAGATCAGGAGTTTAAGACCAGCTTAGGCAGCATAGCAAGACCCTGTCTCTACAAAAGAAAAAAAAAAAAATTAGCTGGGCATGGTGGCATGCACCTGTGGTCCCAGAGACCTGAGAGGCTGAGGTGGGAGGGTTGCTTGAGCCTGGGATGTCAAGGCTGCAGTGAGCCGAGACTGTGCCACTGCACTACAGCCTGGGTGGGGACAGAGAGAGCCCTATCTCAAAAAAAAAAATAAGAAGAGACAGAGAGAGGCGGGGGCTGGGGGGAGAAAGAGAAAGAGAGAAGGAGAAAAAGAAAGAGAAAAGGAAAGAAAGAGACAAAGAAAGTGGAGAAAGAGGGAAAGAGAGAGAAAGAGAAAAAGAGAAAGACAAAAAGAGAAAGAGAGAAAGAGAGAGAGAGAAAGAAAGAGAGAGAAAGAGAAGAGAAAAAAGAGAAAGAGAGAAAGAGAAAAAAAGAGAGAGAGAGTAAAGGAAGGGAGGGAGGGAGGGAGGGGAAGGCCAGGCACAGTGGCTCACACCTGTAATCCCAGCACTTTGGGATGCCGAGGTGGGTGGATCACCTGAGGTCAGGAGTTTAAGACCAGCCTGGCCAACATTGTGAAACCCTGTCTCTACCAAAAATACAAAAATTAGCCAGGTGTGGTGGCACAGGCCTGTAATCCCAGCTACTTGGGAGGCTGAGGTAGGAGAATCACTTGAACCAGGGACACAGAGGTTTGCAGTGAGCCAAGATCATCCCATTGCACTCCATCCTGGGCAACAAAGCAAGACTCGTTTTCCAAAAAAAAAAAAAAAAAAGAAAGAAAAAGAAAAAGAAACAGGACATTTGCATACAGTCTTCAAGTCTGTACCCCCCAAGCTATTGATTATTTCCAGCACATACCACCTTCACCATCAAGATTAACATCACTAGATACAAGATGTCAAGATGTGTAGACAGGGCCAGGTACAGTGGTTCACGCCTGTAATCCCAGCACTTTGGGAGGCTGAGGCAGGCGGATCACAAGGTCAGGAGATCGAGACCATCCTGGCTAACACGTGAAATCCCGTCTCTACTAAAAATACAAAAAATTAGCCAGGCGAGGTGGCGGGCGCCTGTAGTCCCAGCTACTTGGGAGGCTGAGGCAGGAGAATGGCGTGAACCCGGGAGGCAGAGCTTGCAGTGAGCGGAGATTGTGCCAGTGAACTCCAGCCTGGGCGACAGAGTGAGACTCTGTCTCAAAATAAAATAAAATAAAATAAAAAAAAAAAAAAAAAAAAGGATGTGTAGACATCATGGTAACATCGCCTTACGGAGGACTTCCAAAAATGCAAAGCCTCCCTCTAACCAGGAGAAAACATCAGAAAAACTCAAAATGAGGGACACTCCACAGGTCACACCACGTAGAGATGTCCTACCTTTCTGGACCAAACCAATGTACGCCTTCCATGTATGGATGTATGTGTTTGTTGCAGCGTCTGTCTCCCTAAAATGTGTAAACTCAAGCTGTAACCCAACCACCTTGGGCAATTCTCCAAACCTCGTGAGGCCATGTCACAGACCACGGTCCTTAACCTTGGCAAATAAATGTCAATATTGATGAGACCTGTCTCACATAGTTTTTCATTTACAGTTTATAGATGGCTGCCTTCTCCCTGCATCTTCATAGGATTATCCCTGTGTGTGTGTCTGTGTCCCAATATCTTTTTTTTTTTTTTTTTTTTTTGAGACAGAGTCTGGCTCTGTCGCCCAGGCTGGAGTGCAGTGGCGCGATCTTGACTCACTGCAAGCTCCACCTCCCGGGTGCAAGCGATTCTCCCGCTTCAGCCTCCCAAGTAGCTGGGACTACAGGTGCCCACCACCACGCCCAGCTAATTTTTTGTATTTTTAGTAGAGATGGGGTTTCACCATGTTAGCCAGGATGGTCTCGATCTCCTGACCTCGTGATCCGCCCGCCTCAGCCTCCCAAAGTGCTGGGATTATAGGCGTGAGCCACCGCGCCTGGCTTTTTTTTCTGAGACAGAGTTTTGCTCTTGTTGCCCAGGCTGGAGTGCAGCGGCAGGATCTCAGCTCACTGCAACCTCCACCTCCTGGGTTCAAGTGATTCTCCTGCCTCAGCCTCTCAAGTAGCTGGGGTTACAGGCAAACACCACCACACCCGGCTAATTTTTGTATTTTTAGTAGAGACGGGGTTTTATCAGGTTGGCCAGGATGGTCTCTATCTCTTGACCTCGCGATCCACGCGCCTCGGCCTCCCAAAGTGCTGGAATTACATGCATGAGCCACCGCGCCTGGCCGGTTTTTTTTTTTTTTTTTTGAGACAGAGTCTCGCTCTGTTGCTCAGGCTGAAGTGCATTGGCACAATCTCGGCTCACTGCAACCTCCGCCTCCCTGGTTCAAGCAATTCTGCCTCAGCCTCCCAAGTAGCTGTAATTACAGGCACCTGCCACCACGCCGGGCTAATTTTTGTATTTTTAGTAGAGACAGGGTTTTGCCATGTTGGCCAGGCTGGTCTTGAACTCCTGACCTTAGGTGATCCGCCCACGTTGACCTCTCAAAGCGTCAGGATTACAGGCATGAGCCACCGCGCCCATTCCCAATGTCCTCTTACAAGCACGTCAGTCTTACTGGATCAGGGTCCACCTTAATAACCTCATTTTACTTTAATAACCTCATTTTACCTTAATTACCTCTTTACATACCCTATCTCCAAATACAGCCACATTCTGAGGTCCTGGGGTTAGGGCTTCAACGTAGGAATTTTAGAGGGGACACAGTTTAGCCCTTAAAAAAAGGATCACCCGGGGAACGATGGCTCATGCCGGTAATCCCAGCACTTTGGGAGGCTGAGATGGGCAGATCACGAGGTCAGGAGTTTGAGACCGGCCTGACCAACATGGGGAAACCCCATCTCTACTAAAAATACAAAAATTAGCCAGGCATGGTGGTGGGCACCTGTAGTCCCAGCTACTCAGGAGGCTGAGGCAGGAGAATCAGTTGAACCCGGCAGGCAGAGATTGCAGTGAGCTGGGATCGTCCCATTGCACTCCAGCCTGGGAGGCAGAGTGAGACTCCATCTCAAAAAAAAAAAAAAAGCTCACTCCCCTTTATCATCGAGTCGCCTGAATCACTGAGCAATCCCTGGCCACACCCTTTGGAACTCACCCACAGGCTCCTGAACTGGATTCTCCTGGGCAGGCCTGGGACTCTGCATTGGAACCTCTCTTGCTAGAGGGTGATTCTCCTGGAATTAACCCAGCCCCAGCCTGAGGACCACTGCTCTGGCACCTTTCACTCCCCACCCACAGGGGCCAGGCTGACACTCAGGGCCCACAGGTTCTGATGTCTTTCCGGACTTTCACCCACAGTGCAGAAAAACGCTGAGTGCCAAGGCTCACTGCTACCACTGCACCTGCTGAGGCTGGCGCTGACGCTTAGAGAGGAGGATATGCTTCACCTTGTCCTTTTGTGTGCTGGGTCGGGGGTACAGAGGCAGTTGGAAGCTCCTGGCCTCCCACTGGAGGGAAACTCTGATGATTCCACCCTGTCCTTCTTCCCTGAGTCCTCCCGTCCCCTCCCGGAATCCAGGCACCCACAGGTCGTCTGTGACTCTTCCAGTCACCCCACAAACCCACGGGGACCCCTTATTCTCTCTCCTTGGGTGGTGTATCAGACAGCGAAACAGAACCAGTAAGATGGAGAAAAACAATAGGAGGTAGATAGGGTTTCTTTTTGTTTTTTTGTTTTGTTTTGGTTTTGAGATGGAGTCTCACTTTGTGGCCCAGGCTGGAGTGCAGTGGTGCGATCTCGGCTCACTGCAGCCTCCGCCTCCCACATTCAAATGATTCTCCCGCCTCAGCCTCCTGAGTAGCTGGGACTACAGTCGCCCAGCACCATGCCTGGCTAATTTTTTTTTTATTTTTAATAGAGACGGGGTTTCCACCATGTTGGCCAGGCTGGTCTTGAACTCCTGACCTCGTGATCCGCCCTCCTTGGCCTCCCGAAGTGCTGGAATTACAGGTGTGAGCCACCGCGCCCAGCCTGGAGGTAGATGTTTTATGCACATGTATAGACAGACATGTAAACACACATGTAGATAGGTTACAGAAAGAGATTTTAAGAAATTGGCTACTGGTTTTATAAATACATATAGATATTACATATATATATACACACACATACACATACACACACAAAGAGAAATGTTAAGGAATTGTCTATATAGGAGATACATATTGGCTTTAAACAAAGAGATTTTAAGGAATTGTCTATGTAGGAGGTATATGTCGGTTTTTTACATACATATAGATATATAATGTCTCTGTAGCTATATATCTACACATAAATATACACAAAGACAGAGATGTTAAGAAATTCTCAATATTAAGATGTACATATTGGCTTTATC
>NW_026652321.1:673468-686105 GCF_009828535.3 Hylobates moloch
CTGGACTGCAGTGGTGCAACCTCGGCTCACTGCAACCTCTGCCTCCCGGGTTCCAGCGATTCTCCTGCCTCAGCCTCCCGAGTAGCTGGGATTACAGGCACCTGCCACCATGCCTAGCTAATTTTTGTATTTTTAGTAGAGATGGTGTTTCACCATGTTGGCCAGGCCGATTTCAAACTCCTGACCTCAGGTGATCCACTTGCCTCGGCCTCCCAAAGTGCTGGGATGACAGGCGTGAGTCACGGCATCGCGCCTAGACTAGAAAATCTAGAAAATTACCTTGATTCTTCACGGGAGATTAACAAAGAGTTTTCTTCACCCAGAGCTCTGGGTGAACTTGAAATCTTATCTGCTAGGCAGCCGGGGAGGGAAAGACTCAGTCTCTGAAACATTTCACAGCCTTACCCAGGGCTACCTGCAACCCTGCTCTCCCTGATGTGACTTTATTTTTATTTTTACTTTGGCTTAGACACCCAGAAGTATGCGTGTGAACACTGCAGGAAGGGTTTTTCCAATAAATTTAGTCATGGGTGGTTGATTCCTCAGTTTCATAACAAAAGAGATAAACGGCAAAGCGTACAGAACAGGGAAATTTTAAAATGAAGTTATTTGGAAAATAAGACTCACCAGTGGGAGACCGAGGTGGGTGGATCATCTGAGATCAGGAGTTCCAGACCAGCCCGGCCGACATGGTGAAACCGCGTCTCTACTAAAAATACAAAAGTTAGCCGGACGTGGCGGCAGGTGCCTGTAATCCCAGCTACTTGGGAGGCTGAGGCAGGAGAATCACTTGAACCTGGGAGAGGGAGTTCGCAGTGAGCCGAGATTGCGCCACTGCACTCCAGCCTGGCCAACAGAGCGAGACTGTCTCAAAAAAAAAAAAAAACAAAAAACAAAAACAAAAACAAAAAACCCTCACAAAAAGAAAAAAAAAAAGTGCTGGATTTCGCACGTGGTTTCAGAGTTCAGCTGTTTCTTCCTTGTAAAAGGGGCAGTTCTTGAGGGCCACAGTGGCTCATGCCTGTTATTGCAGCACTTTGGGAAGCTGAGGTGGGCGGATCACCTGAGGTCAGGAGTTCAAGACCAGCCTGGCCAACATGGTGAAACCTTGTCTCTACTAAAAATCCAAAAAATTAGCCAGGCGCGCTGGCACACGCCTGTAGTCCCAGCTACTCAGGAGGCTGAGGCAGGAGAATAGCTTGAACCCGGGAGGCGGAGGTTGCAGTGAGCTGAGATTGCGCCACTGCACTCCAGCCTGGGTGACACAGTGAGACTCCGTCTCAAAAAAAAAAAAAAGAATAGACTGAAATAGAGATTTCTGAGAAACAGCACTGGATGAAGGCCTCAACCCTGCTTTGGGACTTGGTGACCATTGTTTGTGTCCATTTTCAATTGAGTTCAAATTTAATATTTAACTTTTCCTCCACAGAGCTGTGATGACCTTTTGACATTTTCTTCAATTGAAAAAAAAATCGCATAAAATGAGTGTTTGGAGGCTAGACACGGCGCCCCCACGCGCTTGCCAAAACTCCATGAATTTAAGACCTGCTGAGCTCTGGGGGTTGAGAGACTCCCTCCAAATCTGAAGTTAAAATCACTTTTTACCAAGTTCTCAGAGGCAAAGTCCACTTAGACACACATACTCACGTATTCATGTTATTAAAAAAAAAAAATCGTGGCTCTTGCAAGGAACAGTTAAATTTTACAAGCGAGCGAGCTATTTTCTATTCTGTTCCTGGCCGAGCCTTACTTCTGGACCCTCTGTTGATCTTGCCCGGGCTGGTGAAGTCACGCACGCTTTGCAGATTCCTCCTCCTCGTTGCCCTGGCTCCGTGCCTGGCTTTTGCAAGTAGGTGGTCGTGACCTGTAATGCTGGAAACACCGGCTTCAAAAAAAAAAAAAACCTTAGTCGCACAGGGGACGTTGAGAACCTTCTAATTTCTGCATCGTTAGTGTGTATGCATTTGTATCCGAAAGCCCTTGGAGGGAAAGGGTCGTAAACGTGCCTAGGAAGATTGCGTTTTTCCTACAGCCAAGGCATTAGTGCATGCCATTTCATGCTCACCCACGTCTCAGGAATTCTGTGGAAATTACAGACATCTCTGGATTTCCTCAAACATAAAACGTGGAGGGTGTTGACGGATGACCTACCTCAGTGGCCTTCAGCTATTTTTCTGTGATATAATAATAATTAATAATAACAATATAATATATAATAATAATATAATTATAATATATAATATATAATTACATATAATAATATAATATAATTATAATATACAATATATAATATATAATATATAAGATATAATAATACATAACATATAATATATAATCATATATAATAATATAATATAACTATAATATATAATATATAATTATATATTATAATATAATATAATAATTATTATAGATAATAGGAACATATAACAATGTATACCATATAATTATAGATAATAGGAATGTATAACAATGTATACCATATAATTATAGATAATAGGAACGTATAACAATGTATACCATATAATTATAGATAATATACCATATAATTATAGATAATAGAAACATATAACCATGTATACCATATAATCATATATAATAGGAACGTATAGCAAAGTATACCATATGATTATAGATAATAAGAACATATTGCAATATATACCATATAATTATAGATAATAGGAATGTATTATGATGTATACCATATAATTATAGATAATAGGAAAGTATTACAATGTATACCATATAATTATAGATAATAGGAACGTATTGCAATGTATACCATATAATTATAATAGGAATGTAGTGCAATGTATACCATATAATTATAGATAATAGGAATGTAGAGCGATGTATACCATATAATTATAAATAACAGGAACGTATAGCAATATATAGCATATAATTATAGATAACAGGAACGTATTGCAATGTATACCACACAATTTTAGAGAATAGGAACGTATTGCAATGTATACCATATAATTATAGATAATAGGAACGTATAGCAATGTATACCATATAATTATAGATAATAGGAATGTATAGCAATGTATACCATATAATTATAGATAATAGGAATGTATAGCAATATATACCACATAATTATAGATAATATACCATATAATTATAGATAATAGGAACGTATAGCAACGTATACCATATAATTATAGATAATATTCCATATAATTATAGATAATAGGAACGTATAACCATGTATACCATATAATTAGGACGCAGAGTTAAATTCTGCAACAGCCAGCATCCTAACGCCTGGTTGCCTGCACCCGCCAGCCTATTGCAAATGCTCACAGAAAGTCTGAAAACACGAAATTCTAAAAGAAGTGTTGCTTTTGTTTGACAACCAGACAGGCCAGTGATCTAGAGCCGGACCCGGCCGCTTGCTCCTGGTCAGCCCTCTCGGAGCAGGGAGGTGACGGCACAAATGTCTCGCACAAATGTTGCCCAGGCTCTGAGAATCTGAAAACGCCTTTTGCTTTTTGCAGTTCACGGGGAGTGTCCATCAGAACTTCCACCCCGGGCAGGAGATGCCAGTTCCAGGTAAATGCATTTAGGTGGTTTATTATTCCAATTAATTTAATTAGGGTTTAATTTTATTTAAATTTAAGATAATTAAATTTATTAATTATTGAGGTAACTAAATTAAATTATTAAATTAATTAATAAATAATTAAATTTATTAATTAATACTAAATAAATCAATATAAATAATTATAAATTATAAATTATTAAATATAAATTAAATATTGAATAAATACCAAATAAATATTTATAAATATTAATTAAATAAATATTAAATTAATTAACTGATAATTAATAAATAAAATAATATTAAATAATTAAATAATAAATATTAAATAATAAAATATTTTATTTAATTATAAATGATTATATAATAAAATAATTTATTAATTAAATTAAAGTATTTAATAAATTAATTAAATTTATCAATTAATTTAATTAGGATGATTCCTACATCTCGTACACGTGTTTTTAAGAAACGCCACACACTAGGAATTTAGTGATTCCTAAATGTCTCGCAGGCCTTCTCGGAGGAAGTGCTGTTTTTCTTTAAAAATGGAAACCCTATTTTATCTGTCAGTAAGCAGTCCACACGTCGTATTTTTTTCTTTCATTCGCTGTGAAACATGAGGCATTTTTGCTTCCTCCCAACCCCCTTTCTTCGGAAGACAGGGGTTCCTGCTGTCTGTAGCTGAACGTTGTAGCTGAACGTTGCTTGGGGCCAGCGAGATTTAAGCAGTGGTTTTGTGCAAAGCGTTGGAGCCTGGCTTATGAAGGCTGCTTACAGAATTACGGATAACGCCGTTACACATGGGACTTTCCACTCTTGCAGCTTGCCAGAGTCAGACAGCTATTTGTTCTCTGACAAGAAAGCCTTATTTAAAATAAAATAGGACCCACGATTGCACTGCTGGGCAAAACTTCGTGAGAAATAAAAACTGATAAAAATATGTATATAAATATTCTCAGAATGAAGCTCTGATTTTCTTTTTTTTTTTTTTTGAGAGGGGATTTTCTTCCTGTCGCCCAGGCTAGAGTGCAATGGCGTGATCTGGGCTCACTGCAGCCTCCGCCTCCCAGGTTCAAGCGATTCTCCTGCCTCAGCTTCCTAAGTAGCTGGGATTACAGACGCCCACCACCACGCCCGGCTAATTTTGTATTTTTAGTAGAGACGGGGTTTCACCATGTTGCTCAGGCTGGTCTCGAACTCCTGACTTCAGGTGATCCACCCGCCTCGGCCTCCCAAAGTGCTGAGATTACAGGCGTGAGTCACCGTGCCCGGCGTATTTTTTTGTTTTTTCTTTTTTCTTTTTTTGAGACGGAGTTTTGTTCTTGTTGCCCAGGCTGGAGTGCAATGGTGCAATCTGGGCTCACTGCAACCTCCACCTCCCAGGTTCAAGCAATTCTCCTGCCTCAGCCTCCCAAGTAGCTGGGATTACAGGCACCCGCCACTACACCTGGCTAATTTTTGTATTTTTAGTAGAGATGGGGTTTCACCATGTTGGCCAGGCTGGTCTCGAACTCCTGATCTCAGGTGATCCACCCGCCTCAACCTCCGAAAGTGTTGGGATGACAGGCGTGAGCCACCGTGCCCGGCCTTTTTTTTTTTTTTTTTTTTAGACAGAGTTTCACTCTTGTTGCCCAGGCTGGAGTGCACTGCTGGTGCGATCTTGGCTCACTGTAATTTTACCTCCCGGGTTCAAGCAATTCTCCTGCCTCAGCCTCCCTAGTAGCCGGGATTACAGGTGCCCACCACCACACCCGGCTAATTTTTGTATTTTTAGTAGAGACAGGGTTTCACCATATTGGCCAGGCTGGTCTCAAACTCCTGACCTCAGGTGATCTGCCTGCTTCAGCCTCACAAAGTGCTCGTATTACAGGCATGAGCCACCGCACCTGGCCCTGTTTTTTTGTTTTTTTTGAGACAGAGTTTCACTCTTGTTGCCCAGGCTGGAGTGCAGTGGTGCGATCTGGACTCACGGCAACCTCCACCTCCCAGGTTCAAGTGATTCTCCCGCCTCAGCCTCCCGAGTAGCTGGGACTACAGGCTCCCGCCACCACACTCGGCTAAATTTTTTTTTGTATTTTTAGTAGAGACGGGGTTTCACCGTGTTAGCCAGGATGGTCTCGATCTCCTGACCTCGTGATCAGCCCACCTCGGCCTCCCAAAGTGCTGGGATGACAGGTGTGAGCCACCACGCCCGGCCACTGGGAAGTCTCTTTATGCTTGTCTGTAAAACTGGTCTGCGACCTTTCAGAAAAGCCTTCAGTTTTACTTCTAACTTGCTTTGTTTCACAAACCGGGTAGACGGTGAAGGCGTTGCTCCTCAAATCGCCACTTGGTGGCAGCCAATACCTACAACTTCTAGTGTTGCTTTTTATTTTTATCTCTTTTTGAGATGGAGTTTTGCTCTTGTCACCCAGGCTGGAGTGCAGTGGTGCAATCTCGGCTCACTGCAACCTCCGCCTCCGGGGTTCAAGCGATTCTCCTACCTCAGCCTCCTGAGTAGCTGGGATTACTGGTGCCCACCACCACACCTGGCTGACTTTTGTATTTTTAGTAGAGATGGGGTTTCACCATGTTGGCCAGGCTGGTCTCGAACTCCTGACCTCAGGTGATCCGCCTGCCTCGGCCTCCCAAAGTGCTGGGATTACGGGTGTGAGCCACCGTGCCTGGCCCAATTAAGAAAGGTTTGATTAGGTGGTGGGTCCTGTTGGCCAAAGGCACGGATGCCGCATAGTTGTTTGGTTTCAGAGATTGAAATGGGCACCATTTTATTGGTGCAAGAGGAGCATTTCAGAGGTAAGAACCTTCACTGAGGGTTTGTCCTGCACACCGTCTGACCCTTAGGACTTTTTTTTCAGGCTTGGCATGGGGGGTCACGCCTGTAATCCCAGCACTTTGGGAGGCCGAGGCGGGTGGATCACAAGGTCAGGAGATCGAGACCAGTCTGGCCAACATGGTAAAACCCCGTCTCTACTAAAAATACAGAAAAAATGGGCCGGACGTGGTGGCTCACACCTGTAATCCCAGCACTTTGGGAGGCCGAGGCAGGAGGATCATGAGGTCAGGAGATTGAGACCAGCCTGGCCAACACGGTGAAACTCTGTCTCTACTAAAAATACAAAAAATTAGCTGGGCGTGGCAGTGGGTGCCTGTAATCCCAGCTACTTGGGAGGATGAGGCAGGAGAATCAGTTGAACCCATGAGGCGGAGGTTGCAGTGAGCTGAGCTCATGCCACTGTACTCCAGCCTGGGCACCAGAGCGAGACTCCGTCTCAAAAAATAAAAACAGAAGTTTTTTTCACTGCTGAAGCAAAATCAGCATTGAGAATTGATCCCCATCATTACATCCACTCAGCAGAGCACTAGGAGAGGACAATTGCGATAAAACGACGGAGGGGTCTTTACCTTTGCGTTTGCACTTTAGGGCTTTGGATAATCCAAGCAGATAGCGCCTGTTAAGAATTTTCCAGGAGAGGGAAACTTTGTGATAGGATTAAGCCCCATAAAAATATTATTAAAAATCATGAACAATGAAATGTCCCCTTTTCTTCAGACTTAATAATTCAAAGTTTCCTTTTTAAGGTGGGATTTATGATTATATAATTTCTTAATGCCCTGACTCTTTCCAGTTAAAATGCTGCAGATTTTTTCCTCTTCTTGGGGACACTTGTCGATGGCTTTGGTAAAAGTGATGTGATTGCATTTTTTTTTTTTTTTTTTTTTGAGACAGAGTCTCACTCCGTCACCCAGGCTGGAGTGCTGGCGCGATCTCGGCTCACTGCAACCTCCGCCTCCCGGGTTCAAGAGATTCTCCTGCCTCAGCCTCTTGAGTAGCTGTGATAACAGGCACCTGCACCCACGCCTGTATTTTTAGTAGAGATGGGGTTTGACTATATTGGCCAGGCTGGTCTCGATCTCCTGACCTCGTAATCCTCCCACTTCGTCCTCCCAAAGTGCTGGGATGACCAGCGTAAGCCACCGTGCCCGGCCCGTGATTGTACTTTTAACATCTCGACGTTTCTCAAAGCTTTTCTCTTCCAGCCCATTGGTTTCTGAAGGTTTCCTAAAAAAAATCAGCTGAATCGCCTGAACCCAGGAGGCAGAGGTGGCAGTGAGCTGAGATCGCACCACTGCACTGCAGCCTGGGTGACGGAGTGAAGAAAGGGGAGAGAAGGGGAGGAGAGGAGAGGAGGGGAGAACAGAGCAGAGCAGAGCAGAGCAGCCATGCGCCCATAGCAGGAAATCTCGGTGCACTCTTGGGTCAGGACAACCCCAGAACCAAAGTTGTCACAATTTCTCTGTACTTGTTAGGGATCCGTGAAAACTCAAAAACAGAATTAACTAAATTCCACCAGGGTGGTTCCAGACATCAAAGTTTTCAACATGACGAATTCCTGACTCTGAGACTCCAGCCTCGATTCCACGTACGGCCACATTCCCGCAGGAAAGAAGGTGGTTTATATTATTCTTAAGTAAGGTTTTATTACATCCTGAGGGTAACTGTGATTTAGAGGGGGCTTGTTTTATAGCAAGGAATATTACAGTGAGAGTTAGTGGGCAATGAAAGAATCAGATGAACTTTTGCATATAAAATTCTTTTTAAAAATGGTGGTCAAAAATACCTCACGTAAACTTTATCGTCTTAACCACTTTCAAGTTTGTAGCTTTGTGGCATTAACAATGTTGACATTGGCCAGGCGCGGTGGCTCATACCTGTAATCCCAGCACTTTGGGAGGCCGAGGTGGGCGGATCACGAGGTCAGGAGTTCGAGACCAGCCTGGCCAACACGGTGAAACCCTGTCTCTACTAAAAATACAAAAATTAGCCGGGCATGGTGGTGGGTGTCTGTACTCCCAGCTACTTGGGAGGCTGAGGCGGTAGAATCGCTTGAACCCGTGGGAGGCGGAGGTTGCGGCGAGCAGAGACTGCGCCACTGCACTCCAGCCTGGGTGACAGAGTGAGACTCCCTCTCAAAAAAAAAAAAAAAAAAAGAATGTTTACGTTGTTGTACAACCATCACCACCATTCATGTCCAGAACTTCTTCATCATCACAAATGGAACCTCGGTACCTGTTTTGTTTTTGTTTTGTTGAGATGGAGTCTCGCTATGTGGCCCAGGCTGGAGTGCAGTGGCGTGATCTCGGCTCGCTGCAACCTCCGCCTCTTGGGTTCAAGCGATTCTCCTGCCTCAGTCTCCTCAGTAGCTGGGATTACAGGCACCCGCCACCAGGCCAGGCTAATTATTTTTTGTATTTTTAGTAGAGACGGGGTTTCACCATGTTGACCAGGCTGGTCTCGAACTCCTAACCTAGTGATCCACCTGCCTCAGCCTCCCAAAGTGCTGGGATGACAGATGTCAGCCGTCACACACAGCCTGTACCTGTTTTAAGAAAATAATAATCCTAACAAAATTTATCCAGGAAAAGCAATGTCAATGGAATCATAAGGCCTCAAATACATCCAAAATACGGTCATAATTCTGGGATGGATTCATCTTTTTTTTTTTTTAAAGAGACATTTAGGATGAAAAATAAAGGTTTAAATGAATTAAACAGGCTGGGCACAGTGGCTCATGCCTGTAATCCCAGCACTTTGGGAGGCCGAGGTGGGTGGATCACGAGGTCAGAAGCTGAGGACCAGCCTGGCCAACATGGCAAAACCCCGTCTCTACCAAAAATACAAACATTAACCAGACGTGGTGGCGGGTGCCTATAGTCCCAGCTACCTGGGAGGCTGAGGCAGAAGAATTGCTTGAACCCGGGAGGCGGAGGTTGCAGTGAGCCGAGATCGTGCCACTGCACTCCAGCCTGGGCCACAGAGCGAGATTCTGTCTAAACAATAAAATAAAATAATGAAATAAAATAAATAAATGAATTAAATACTCTACTTCTCAGTATACATTTATTTATTTATTATTATTATTATTATTTTAGATCAAGTTTCAGCGATTCTCGTGCCTCAGCCTCCCGAGTTGCTGGAATTACAGGCGCGCGCCACCACGCCCAGCTAATTTTTGTATTTTTAGTAGAGATGGGGTTTCACCATGTTGGCCAGGCTGGTCTCGAACTCCCGACCTCAGGTGATCCACCCTCCTCGGCCTCCCAAAGTGCTGGGGTGACAGGTGTGAGCCACCGTGCCCGGGCCGGAAGAAACTCTTTATCCAACTCTCCAGAGCCAGTTGGAGACATTGAAGGCACACAGGGCAAAAAAGTCAACGTGGCTTTGGAGGTGGAGGCAGAGATTCCTGTGAATCGATTTGGCCAGCTGTGATGGGGAAGGTGTAGCCCTCACCATCTCAAGACAGAGGGGTTCCCTTGTGAACTAGAAATACCATTTGACGCAGCCATCCCATTACCGGGTATATACCCAAAGGACTATAAATCATGCTGCTATAAAGACACAGGCACACGTATGTTTATTGCGGCACTATTCACAATAGCAAAGACTTGGAACCAACCCAAATGTCCAACAACGATAGACTGGATTAAGAAAATGTGGCACATAGACACCATGGAATACTATGCAGCCATCAAAAAGGATGAGTTCATGTCCTTTGTAGGGACCTGGATGAAGCTGGAAAACCATCATTCTCAGTAAACTATCGCAAGGACAAAAAACCAAACGCCGCATGTTCTCACTCATAGGTGGGAATTGAACAATGAGAACACATGGACACAGGGAGGGGAACGTCACACTCTGGGGACTGTTGTGGGGTGGGGGCAGGGGGGAGGGACAGCATTAGGAGATATACCTAATGCTAAATGACGAGTTAATGGGTGCAGCACACCAACATGGCACATGGATACATATGAAACAAACCTGCACGTTGTGCACAGGTACCCTAAAACCTAAAGTATAATTAAAAATAAAAAGACAGAGGGGTTCCCAGAAGGCAGAATCTCGTGCCCCAGACTCCAAGGCTGCAAGTTCTGAATGCAGGAAAAGTCGAGGCATTGCCAGCGTGAAACGCACCCTCTCCGTCAGCCCCAGTTGGCACGGCCTCCAGAGGCTTGAGAGAGACCACGGTCTTCCTTCCTCCCTCCTGCCAGCTCCCTCCTTCCTCCTTCCAGCCACAGTGGCCCTTTTGGACTCACTTCCCGTCCCCCACACCTCCTGGAGGTCTGTGGACGCCCTGACAAGCCGCAGCTGTTGCTGCTGTGTGCACCGAGGCAGGACCAGCCAGAAAAGGTCTTTAGCAACGGCCACGGCTCATAATTCATGACCTGACCATCAAGGTGAGGAGCCAGGGACACACTGGCTAAATAGTCGATTGTTTCGGGGAAAATAAAGAAAAGAACTGTTCTGTGGTTACCTCCCCCTCTCCCCCCACTTTTTTTTTTTTTTTTTTTTAGAAGCAAGGCTGGAAGATGTTAGTGAAAGGGAAGCTTTCTTTTGCGACGTTTGGGTCAGGCGCAGCTTCTGTACAAACCCCGCTAGATGGGCCGTCTGTTAAGTGGGAAATTTGCCCTCGGACCGTGTGCAGGAGAAAATCGTGATTTCCCAAATGGCATCTGGGTTGCAGACACCAGCTCAGCCCCACTGCAGCTGGAAGGCCGGCCATAATGTGGTGTTTCTGGGTGCAAAATCCTAATTTCAGAAACAGGGAGAAACAGGTGGGTCTCTCTCTCTCTCTCTCTCTCTCCCCTTTCTCTTTCTCTCTCCTCTCTCTTTATCTCTCCTCTCTCTTTATCTCTCCTCTCTCTCTCTCCTCTTTCTTTCTCCTATCTCTCCTGTCTCTCTCTCTCCTCTCTCTCTTTCTCCTCTCTCTCCTGTCTCTCTCCTCTCTGTCTCCTCTCTCTCTTCTGTCTCTCCTCTCTCTGTCTCTCCTCTCTCCCCATCTCTCTCCTCTCTCTCCTGTCTCTCTCCTCTCTGTCTCCTCTCTCTCTTCTGTCTCTCCTCTGTCTCTCCTCTCTCCCCATCTCTCTCCTCTCTCTCCTGTCTCTGTCTCTTTCTCTCTCCTCTCTGTTTCTCTCTCCTCTCTCTTTCTGTCTCCTCTCTCTCTCTTTCTCTTCTCTCCTCTTTCTCTCTCTCTCTTTCTCCTCTGTGTCTCCTCTCTCTCTCTCTCTCTCTCCTCTCTCTTCCTCTCTCTCCCTGGGACATAAATGACTACAGGATATTCTGAGTTCCAAAGTATCACCCATGGGTAAAACTCTCAGACTCAGGGAGACATCAGTGGTGAGAGGTCCTTTCACACCTAAGGTTCTCAGCCAGGGGCGATTCTGCACCCCCAGAGGACACTGGACAATGTCTGGAAATTACCTTTAGTTGTCAGAACTGGGACAGGGGGTGCTCCTGGGGCCTGGTGGGTGAGCCCAGGGATGCTTTCAGCATCCTACGGTGCACAGGACGGCCCCACCACAGAGTCAGTCATCCAGCCCTAAATGTCAGCAGTGCTGAGGCTCTGTCTCTGCATCTATCTGCCTATTTTTCCTTCTTTCCTTTCTTTCTCTCTCTTTCTTTCTTTCTTTGATGGAGTTTCACTCTCTTCGTCCAGGCTGGAGTGCAATGGCACGATCTCAGCTCACTGCAACCTCCTCCTTCCAGGTTAAAGTGATTCTCCTGCCTCAGCCTCCCAAGTAGCTGGGATTACAGGTGTCCACCACCACGCCCGGCTAATCTTTGTATTTTTAGTAGAGACGGGGTTTCACCATGTTGGCCGTGCTGGTCTCAAACTCCTGACCTCAGGTGATCCACCTGCCTCTGCCTCCCAAAGTGCTGAGGTTACAGGCGTGAGCCGCCACGCCCAGCCCTGTCTATTTTTCTGTCATTTATTTATCTATCACCTATCTATTTTTTTCTATCTATCTCTATTCATCTATTTTTCTATCTTTGTATCATCTATCTCTATTGATCTATCATCACCTATCATCTATTTATGTATCTGCCATCTATTATCTATCTATCTATCATCTATCTATCTATCTCCATCATCATCCATCTATCTATCATCTATCTATCTATCATCTATCATCTATCTATCATCTATGTATGTATGTATGTATCAATCATCTACCAACTATCTATGTATCTATCTCCATCATCTATCTATCTATCTATCTATCTATCTATCTATCTATCTATCTATC
>NW_026652321.1:686505-701936 GCF_009828535.3 Hylobates moloch
ATAAAATAAAACGATAAAAATAAACTAAAAGCACGTTCTGCCTCGCACCACTGCACTCCAGCCTGGACAGCAGTGGGAAACTCCGTCTCAAAAAAATAAATGAATATATAAAATAAATAAATAAAATACAATAAAATAATAAAATAAAATAAAAGCACGTTCTGCCTCGCACCATTGCACTCCAGTCCGGACAACAGAGCGAAACTCCGTCTCAAAAAAAAAAAAATAAATAAATATATACAATAAATAAATAAATAAAATACAACAAAGTAATAAAAATAAACTAAAAGCAGGTTCTGCCCCGCACCGGTTGCCCCAGTGGTCATGTGGATTTCAGAAACTGTCCCGCTGCAGAAGCGTCTTCTGTGTCTTTCCGCCCCCATGAAGCCAGTTGCTCACAAACGCAGCTGCCCCTGTGCACAGGAGGGAGGGAAGAATAGGAACGGGCTCGACCTGACAGAGAATGCCCATTGGAAAAGGCTGTTTTTGTGGCACTCAAGATAAGCCCCTGCTGTTTGATTTTCATTGTGAGAAAGCTGACCGGGCTTTGGAACGTGGGAGGAAGGATGGTGGCAGGTATGCAAAGTCCTGACGTTGAAATTCAAGAAGGGAATCTAGAGAAAGAAGCCAGTGCGGACGTTGCTGGGCCCCAGGAAACCAGGAGGCGGTTAGCGTCCACACAGGAATAATAAAAAAGCAGGATCATGTTGCCCGTAGACCGTGAGGATGAAGGCAGAGAGTCGCAGGCCCCAGAGCGCTGGTGAATGGCGTTATTCAGAGGTGATCCCCCTGGTTAATTCTCTCCTGAAAGCACCGAACAGACGTGAAGTGAGACAGAGGAATGGCATTGAAGGGGCATACGTAAGATGAAGAGAAATGCAGAGTCAGGGCAGGTGCAGCCTGCAGTCTTGGGAGAGGGGCAGATTTTGCCTCAGCCAGGCTCACAAGAAACGGAAGACGGGAGGATGGAATGCATCCTGTGACACAGTGAATGCTGGGGGGATAAACAATGTCAGTCCCAAAGATGTCCACGTCGTAATCCCATGTGGGAGACAGAATAATGGCCCCAAAGGTGTCCACGTCCTGCAATGAGCCAGCTGTGGTGACTCAGCTATGCGGTCCCAGCTGTTTGGAGGCCTCCCGAGTAGCTGGGATTACAGGCACGCACCACCACGCCCGGCTAATTTTTGTATTTTTACTAGAGACGGGGTTTCTCCGTGTTGGCCAGGCTGGTCTCGAACTCCCGCCCTCAGGTGATCCACCCGCCTCGGCCTCCCAAAGTGCTGGGATGACAGGCGTGAGCCACCAAACCCTGCCAGAAGGACACTCTTATCAGGCAGAACATTCCAAGGGCTCCAGGAAAAATATCCGTATTTGCCCGGGTGTCTTGGGCCGTGCTGGGTGGTCTGAGCCACACCAGGTTATTCAAGCTGCCGTGTGATCTATGGTGGGGTTTGGAGAAACATGGATTCACCTTCACTTGGAAGCATCCCCCAGTAAAGACCCTGGAATTCCAGACTTGGATGAACTTATCTACTTGGCAATATCTCATGTTTGCTGTCACATATCATGACTGGGAGAAGTTGGGTCTACCCTTCCACTGGGAAGAGGCAACAAGAAGCTCGTGTCTGCCTCTCCTATACTCTGCTCCATGCATCTCTTCTCTTGGATAATTTTTTTTTTTTTGAGATGGAGTTTCACTCTGTTGCCCAGGCTGGAGCGCAGTGGTGCAATCTCATCTCACTGCAACCTCCGCCTCCTGGGTTCAAGCGATTCTCCTGCCTCAGCCTCCCAAGTAGCTGGGACTACAGGTGCCCGCCACCACGCCCGGCTCATTTTTATATCTTAGTAGAGACGGGGTTTCAGCGTGTTGGCCAGGCTGGTCTCGAACTCCTGACCTCAGGTGATCCGACCGCCTCGGCCTCCCAAAGTGCTGGGATGACAGGCGTGAGCTACCGCACGTAGCGTAATTTATTAATAATTTTATACTATCCCTTCCCTTCTCATTCGCTCAGAAAAATTTGCAATGCTGATGTGTACTGTTTAGATACACTTTTCCATTACCAATCTTTTATTACCATGACACCACAAAGCTATAAATAATCTCTCAAGCAGGTATAATCCACCCTAATAAAGATGGGAAGGACGGCCAAGCTATCCTGTGATATTGTATTTCAATTACTTGACTAACCTAATTATCTTTGCTGCTCTGGACCCAGACAGCCTCCAAGGACTCATTTCCTGTGCGTTGTATATGTTTATGATACTTAAAAATGGAGAAAATTCCTGTGGTCTTAATAAAAATCCCCTGAGCACCTGGAGTCTCCCCAGTGCCTTGGAGACGATGTCGTTTTCTGTTTTTGTTTTTTTTTTGTTTTGTTTTTTGTTTTTCTCTGTGTTTTTTCTTTGAGACGGAGTCTCACTCTGTCGCCCAGGGGCAGTAGAACATGGTAAATAGTCTCAGCTACCCAGGAGGCAGAGTTGGGAGGATCAATTGAGTCCAGGGGGTGGAGGCTGCAGTGCTTCATGATTGCACCATTGGACTCCAGCCTGGGTGAGACAGTGAGACGTCGTCTCTAACATACACACACAAACACACACACTCAACAATTATCCACCAACCAAGCCCTATATGCTTCATTTGAGCAATTTAGGAATCAGAAACTCTGAATCACACAGTTTACTTGGTGAGTCTATGGCCATTTTGTGTGTGTGAAGGTTTTTGTTTTTTGTTTTTTTTTTGAGAGGGAGTCTCTCTCTGTCACCCAGGCTGGAGTGCAGTGGCACGATCTTGGCTCACTGCAACCTCCGCCTCCCAGGTTCAAGTGATTCTCCTGCCTCAGCCTCCCGAGTAGCTGGGATTACAGGCGCCCACCACCACGCCTGACTAGTTTTTTTTATTTTTAGTAGAGACGGGGTTTCAGCATGTTGGCCAGGCTGGTCTCGAACTTCTGAACTCAGGTGATCCACCCGCCTTGGCCTCCCAAAGTGCTGGGATTACAGGCGTGAGCCACCGCACCTGGCCCCAGCTAATTTTTTTGTAGTTTTAGTAGAGACAGGGCTCCCCACATGCTGGCCAGGCTGGTCTCGAACTCCCACCTCAGGTGATCCGCCCACCTCGGCCTCCCAAAGTGCTGGGATGACAGGTGTGAGCCACGGCGCCCGGCCGGAAGATTCTGTTTTTAAATGTTCCTTCGTGACTTAAACTCGGGGACGCTCCCACAGACTTTCCAAATGAAAAAAAGCAACGTAATAATAGTTATCAGCTGGCTATTTTCACAGCTGCCTCCTCTGCAGACCTGGCATCGGGTTTTGGCCTATCCTTGGGGGTCTCTGGGAGTCTTCAAGATCCAGGAGCAAAGGAACCCTCAGGACGGTGGATATCATTCCTGTTGATCCCTGTTTGCTCGGTTTGGAGACAGTTTCCGTGATGGCGAAAAGGCAGAAGATGACCATTTGTGATGTGTGCCAAGGCAGGTAGAAAGATGCCTCTCTGACTGACACGTGTCTGCAGACGCGCGTTCTCTCAGCCGGCACAGCAGCTAATTAGCCCCAATAGTAGCTTGACTGACACGTTTTCCCCTCCGGCTCACTGGTGAGAGCCGTTTCTCTGGGGACTCAGAAAGCTTTATTTTAATGGGCCTTAAAGTGGGAGCTGCTAAGTGTAAGGTAAATATGAAAGAGGGGATTAACTTAGCCTTTGGATGAGAATCTTCTGCCACTTACCCATCGTGTGTCTGCGAGCTCAGCTGATTTGTCAGGGTGCTGGGCAAAGCTTAGCAAAGGAAATTGTCGAAAGTAGATGACTGTCCCTCATTTTAAGGACGCAGACGTGGATATTACCCCATCCGGGCGTACCTTGGAGACTGTGCAAATTCATTTGCAGACCATCACTATAAAGCTCATATCCCAATAAAGTCATACACAGTTTTACTTTCCTACTGCATATAAAACTTTAGACTGTAGTCTAGTGTGTGTGCAATACCGCTATGTTTAAAAAACAATGTATAGACACTAATTAAGAAACACAGCCGGGCACGGTGGCTCATGCCTGTAATCCCTTCACTTTGTGAGATTGAGGAGGGCAGATCACCTGAGGTCGGGAGTTCGAGACCAGCCTGGCCAACATGGTGAAACCCCGTCTCTACTAAAAACACAAAAATTATCCTGGTGTGGTGGCTCATGCCTGTAGTCCCAGCACTCTGGGAGGCCGAGGTGGGTGGATCACTTGAGGTCAGGAGTTCAAGACCAGCCTGGCCAACATGGTGAAACCCTGTCTCTACTAAAAATACAAAAATTAGCCCGGTGTACCTAGCTACTCAGGAAGCTGATGCAGGAGAATCCCTTGAACCCGGGAGGTGGAGGTTGCAGTGAGCCAAGATCGTGCCACTGCACTCCAGCCTGGGTGACATAGGCACCTGGCCTGTGTGTGTATAGAAATGAGAGCTGTGTCTGCCAGGAAGTTTCTGTAGCTACCTCGCCATTGAAATCTGTGCAAAAAAGAAGGCACACCTGTCCAGGCACGGTGGCTCACGCCTGTAATCCCAGCACTTTGAGAGACCGAGGCGGGTGGATGATCTGAGGACAGGAGTTGGAGACCAGCATGACCAACATAGTGAAACCCTGTCTCTACTAAAAATACAAAATTACCTGGGTGTGGTGGCTCATGCCTGTCATCCCAGCACTTTGATAGACCGAGGCAGGTGGATCACCTGAGGTCAGGAGTTCGAGACCAGCCTGGGCAACATGGTGAAACCCGGTCTCTAGTAAAATTACAAAATTAGCCGGGCGTGGTGGCGGGTGCCTGTAATCCCAGCTACACGGGAGGCTGAGGCAGGAGAATCGCTTGAATCCGGGAGGCGGAGGTTGCAGTGAGCCGAGATCGCACCACTGCACTCCAGCCTGGGCGACAGAGCGAGACTCTCTCTCAAAAAAAAAAAAAAGAAAGAAAGAAAAAAGAAAGAGAAAGAAGAAGGAAAGAAGGAAAAACCAAAAAAGAGAGAGAAGGCAAACGAAGCAGCAGGGAGATGATTGCACTTTCAAAAACAAGCAGCCGGGACAGGCTTCCTTTTCTGAGCTCGGCGGGCAGGCAATTCCTACACGGATGATGCTGAGGAATGAGCCACAGGCCTCAGCCCCCGGAACGGAGGTAACTGCTGAGTGTTCAGGGTGCTGAGACGCATTCCTCCAAAGCTCCTCGTGAAAACCTCGTCAGATTGGAGCCATACATTACACAAATGTGACGCAGAAATCCTGGTGGGTTCCACTTCCTCTGCTGGATTTTATTAGCACCTCATCAGGTCGCAGGTCTGCAAGCATATGCTTACAAGGACGTCCCAAAAAGGCTCCGTGAAGCAGGAAAACCTCTGTCTCTCATTAGAGGTGAAAGCAATTTAATAGGTTGAAAGAGGCAGGGAACAGCACGGACTCATATATCACCTACGCAAAAACAAAAGACGGTCTAGCAAGGAATGTTGATAGTGTGAGACTGACAAGGGGCCAAATGCTCCATGCCAAAGAGATGGGGGTCAGCAAAGCGATTTCTGGGAGCTTCAAAGGTGGCACCGGAGACTGTTGGAAATTTCCCTCCTTCATCCCGTAAATGCATGTGTCATACGTCAGGCACTGTTTGGAGAGGACAAAACCAAGACCCCTGTCCTGGTGAAACGTACCCCTTCATCGGAGAGAGAAGGAACTGAAATAAATAAGAAAATTACATAGCATGTGAGAAAACCGGTATGTTCATGGAAATGAGAAAACGTATTCCGGGTCAAAGCCAGCGAGGCAGTGGACAGTTTGCCTGTTGAAAGGAGGGCAGTGGCTCAGGGAGAAGAAGTGAGTCTGTGAGTGGCTACATCTTTCCAGAAGAATGTTCTAGAACATTCTATCTGGTGATACGGGGCTGGGCGCAGTGGCTCACGCCTGTCATCCCAGCAGTTTGGAAGGCCGAGTTTCATTCACAAGGTCAAGAGATCAACATCATCGTAGCCAACATAGTGAAACCCTGTCTCTACTAAAAATACAAAAATTAGCCTGGCGTGGTGGCAGGTACCTCTAGTCCCGGCTACTCAGGAGGCTGAGGCAGGAGAATTGCTTGAACCCAGGAGGTGGAGGTTGCAGTGAGCTGAGATTGTGCCACTGCACTCTGGCCTGGGTGACAGAGAGAGAGACTCTGTCTCTAAATAAATAAATAAAAATATAATAAAATAAAAGATAAAACAAGCAGAATGAGACTCAAAAAAAAAAAAAAAAAACAGTTGTGATATGGTTTGGCTGTGTCCCCACCCAAATCTCATCTTGAATTGTAGCTCCCAGAATTCCCACATGTCATTGAATTCTGGGGTTGGGATTTTCCAAGCTGTTCTCATGACAGTGACTAAGTCTCGTGAGATCTGATGGCTTTATAAAGGGGAGTTCCCCTCCACACACTCTCTTGCTTGCCGCCATAGAAGATGTGGCTTTGCTCATCCTTTGTTTTCCACCATGATTGTGAGGTCTCCCCAGCCATGTGGAACTGTGAGTCCACTAAACCTTTTTTCTTTATAAGTTACTAGTCTCAGGTATGTCTTTATTTTTATTTTTATTGTTTTTGAGACAGAGTCTCTCTCTGTTGCCCAGGCTGGAGTGCAGTGGGGTCATCTTGGCTCACTGCAAGCTCCGCCTCCCGGGCTCATGCCATTCTCCTGCATCAGCCTCCCAAGTAGCTGGGACTACGGGCACCTGCCACCACGCCCGGCTAATTTTTTGTATTTTTAGTAGAGATGAGGTTTCACTGTGTCAGCCAGGATGGTCTCGATCTCCTGACCCCATGATCCTCCCGCCTCGGCCTTCCAAAGTGCTGAGATGACAGACGTGAGCCACTGCGCCTGGCTTCAGGTATGTCTTTATCAGTGGTGTGAGAATAGACTAATGCAACTGGACAGAAGTGGCCAGAGGGGTAGGAGGAAGACGGAGAGGGTGTGGAACTCTAGAAGCCGAGTGAGTCAAGGAGAAAGGGGTGATAGCTGAGTCCACCACGCTAGTAGGTGCAGGAAGGTGACCCAGTGGTGCATTTATCACTGGGGATCTTGGTGAGACCCAGGTGTGTGCAGTGAGGGGGGTGAGATGATGCATGAAGATGATTCTGGAGAAATTCAAGCGCCATCTAAACCCACGTCCTGCTATGCTAGGAAAAGGAGCAAAGAGATGGGGTGAAGGCTCGGGGGAATGTACTCGAAAGAATTGTTTTACCTGAAAAAATGGCTGTGTGTCTCTGCGGATGGGAATAATCTAGTCTAGAGGCAAAAGCAAGGGAGAGAATCTGTTGGGTACTGATGTGTCCACTTGACTGGGCCACCGGGTGCCCAGATGTGTGGTCAAACAAGGTTCAAGGTGTGTGGGAGGGTCTCTCTGGCCAAGGTGGGTGGATCACGAGGTCAGGAGTTCAAGATCAGCCTGGCCAAGATGGTGAAACCCCGTGTCCACTAAAAATACAGAAATTAGCCAGGCGTGGTGGCGCATGCCTGTAATCCCATCTACTCGGGAGGCTGAGGCACGAGAATCGCTTGAACGTGGAAGGCGAAGGTTGCAGTGAGCTGAGGTCGCAATGCTGCACTCCAGCCTAGGCGACATGAATGACACTCCGTCTCAAAATAAATAAAATAAAATAAAATATGAAGTAGCAACATATTCCGGGTTGTTAGCAGCTGAACTGTATCCTCTGAAAATTCTTATGTTGAAGCCCTAATCCCCAGGACTTCAGAATGTGAATGTATTTGGAGGCAGGGTCTTTAAAGAGGTGATTCAGGTAAAATGATCTCATTAGTATAGTCCCTGATTCAATAGGGCAGGTATCCTTATAAATAAGGGAGATGAGGGGCCGGGCGTGGTGGCTCACGCCTGTAATCCCAGCACTTTGGGAGGCCGAGGTGGGTGGATCACGAGGTCGGGAGATCGAAACCATCCTGGCTAACACGGTGAAACCTCATCTCTACTAAAAATACAAAAAAAAATAGCCGGGCGTGGTGGCGGGCGCCTGTAGTCCCAGCTACTTGGGAGGCTGAGGCAGGAGAATGGCATGAACCCGGGAGGCGGAGGTTGCAGTGAGCCAAGATCATGCCACTGCACTCCAGCCTGGGCAACAGAGCAAGACTCTGTCTCAAAAAAAAAAAAGGGAGATGAGGACACAGACACACACAGAGGGACGACCCTGTGAGGACACAGGGAGAAAACGGCATCTCCAAGCCCAGGAGAGAGGCCTCAGGAGGAACCAGCCCTGCCCACACCTTGATCTCAGACTTCCAGCCTCTAAGACTGTGAGAGAATTAATGTATGTTGTTTAAGCCGCACAGTCTGTGGGACTTTGTGATGGAACCGTTAGCAGACTCAAATACTGATCAATCTTCAGCTAAAACAACAAACAAAAAAACTCCAAAAGGCCCACAAACATCAAACAACAAACAAACAAAAGCAACAAACAAACAAAAACAACAAAAACAACAAAAACAACAAACAAACAAAATCAACAAACAAACAAAAACAACAAACAAAAACAACAAACATCAAACAAAAAACAAACAAAAGCAACAAACAAACAAAAACAACAAACTTTTGCTACTATCTGTTCAAAGTAAAAAATAAAACTGTGGGCTGATCTGATCTTTTCTTCTTTTTTCTTTTCTTTTCTTCTTTTTTCCTTTCTTTCTTTCTTTTTTTTTTTTTTTTGGAGACAGAGTTTTTGCTCCTGTTGCCCAGGCTGGAGTGCAGTGGCGTGATCTCGGCTCACTGCAACCTCCGCCTCCTGGGTTCAAGCGATTCTCCTGCCTCAGCCTCCCAAGTAGCTGGGATTACAGGTGCCCGCCACCACGCCCGGCTAATTTTGTATTTTTAGTAGAGATGGGGTTTCACTATGTTGGCCAGGCTGGTCTCAAACTCCTAACCTCAGGTGATCCGCCCACCTCAGCCTTCCAAAGTGCTGGGATTATAGATGTGAGCCACCACGCCCAGCCTTAACTACCAACTTTTAATCAACTTTGGCAATTCTCTTTATTTGCAAACAGGGAGCAGAAAAAAACAAAAACAAAAACAAAACAAAACAAAATCAAAAACAAACAAGAAAACCTGCATTATGGTGCAGGTTTATCTCTCTTGTTTAAGTTTATTTAGCAGCATGATTTGGAACGCAAGCAGAAGATATCCCAACGTACGAATAATGAAGTGTGGCCTTATGAAAAATATGAAACTAATAAAAAGCCATCCGTCTGCCGCCCATCATAAACCCGACTTCCAGGGAACAAGGGAGGGGGTAGAAAAGTATATTATCGCTCATGGAAAAGCACCGTAGCTGTCTCGATTGTCACCCGGTTTCAGACGTGAAATCTGACTTCCTACATTGTTCCCTGAGATTTTCCAACGAGGTTTTCGTAACTTGATATTTCACGGCGAAGGAAAAGAGAAGGAAACCAAGGGTAGCTTTCTAAATGGGGATGATAGAAGCTGGCCAGGATGGAGAGAAGGTTGACCACAGATGGGATGGAGAGGGTTCACCGGTAGCATGGATAGCAGCTTCCTAGATGGGACAGTCAGAGTTTCATGGTAACTATTACCAAAGGTACGCAGAAAAGTTAAAAGCTTGTGCCAGCCCTGGGCATCGTCAAGTCAGGGGATAATATTGAGTGAAAGTGATATTAGGCCAGGCGCGGTGGCTTATGCCTATAATCCCAGCACTTTGGGAGGCCGAGGCGGGTGGATCACCTGTGGTCAGGAGTTCGAGACCAGCCTGGCCAACATGGACAAACCCCATCTCTACTAAAAATACAAAAATTAGCCAGGCGTGGTGGTGCGTGCCTGTAATCCCAGCTACTCGGGAGGCTGAGGCAGGAGAATCACTTGAACTCTGGAGGTGGAGGTTGCAGTGAGCCAAGATCACACAATTGCACTCCAGCCTGGGTAAGAAAAGCAAAACCCTGCCACAAAAAAAAAATTTTTTTTTTTTTTTTTGTTTTTTGATCGTCTGTCACCAGGGGTGGGGGGCCTGTAGTCCAGTATCGGTGAGGCCGCAAAATAAATAAACAAATAAATAAATAATAAAAATAAATGACCCAGTCTCAGGTATGTCTTCATCAGCACCGTGAGAGTAGAAGAATACAGACACATGTTGGGATAGAGAAGTTGGATGATCAATGGGGCTGCAGGGAGGCTGAGTCACCAGGAGAACAAAGTCTGACATCAAATCCTATAGCCACCAGCTGCAGCATTCAGGGTCAGTCATATCTCACAGTCATGGTGGGAATTACGCCCACGGGTCTGGGAAGCCCCCCTTGTCTTGGCCAGCAAGGCTGACTGTTAGCTTGTTGGCCTGCACGCTAACCTATGTGCATACAACGCAGGTCACAGCTGGGATTGCCTTCAACAGGAATACCGCCTTCCAAGAGTCTATGATGTTCTTCAGTGCTTCCAGGTAGAATGGACGCTGCGTGCAAAATGCTGTGAATTTGTTTCTTTTCTCTTTTTTTGAGATGGAGTTTCACTCTTGTCACCCAGGCTGGAATGCAGTGGCGTGATCTCGGCTCACTGCAACCTCTGCCTCCTGGGTTCAAGCGATTCACCTGCCTCAGCCTCCTGAGCAGCTGGGATTACAGAGATGTGCCACCAGGTCTGGCTAATTTTTGTATTTTTAGTAGAGACGGGGTTTCTCCACGTTGGCCAGGCTGGTCTCAAACTCCCTACCTCAGGTGATCCACCCACCTCAACCTTCCGAAGTGCTGGGATTACAGGTGTGAGCCACCGCGCCAGGCCAATGCTGTGAAATTTTGAGGCTTAGCGCCAGGTTTATTTCTGTGTGTGCCTGGGTCAAGTACCCACACAGGTGGAATTACATTCCCAGCCTCACCAGAGCGGGGAGGGGTGGTGAGGAAGTCCCCGAAGCCAAATGCTACCCCGGAGGCATCGTCCTCTGGCACACGGCTTAGGTTTGAGATGGAGAAGTTCAGAGGATCAGCCTACAATTTGGGGGTTTTCTTACCTACTCAGAAGAGAAAACTGGATCATGAGGAAAAAAAGCTTAATTAAAAAAACAGGCTGGGCCCGGTGGCTCATGCCTGTAATCCCAGCATTTTAGGAGGCTGAGGCAGGTGGATCATGAGGTCAGGAGTTCGAGACCAGCCTGGCCAAGGTGGTGAAACTGCATCTCTATTAAAAATACAAAAATTAGCCAGGCGTGCTGGCACACGCCCGTAGTCCCAGCTACTCTGGAGGCTGAGACAGGGGAATCGCTTGAACCCGGGAGGCGGAGGTTGCAGTGAGCCGAGATCACACCACTGCACTCCAGCCTGGGTGACAGAGCGAGACTGTCTCAAAAAAACAAAAACAAAAACAAAAAAACAAAGAGGTCCTAGGATCCTCCTGTGGATGTCATAACAAAAGACCACAAAACTCGTGGCTTCAAATAACACAGGCATTGTTATCTTACAGTTCTGGCTGTCAGAGTCCAAAATGAATCTTAACAGGGTGCAAAATAAATCTTAACAGTGCTAAAATCAAAGTATCCCTTACAAGCTCTAGGGGAGAATTCATTTTCATGGATTTTTTCCTAATGTCAAGAGGTTGCCTGCATTCCTTACCATGCTGTCCCATTTGGGAATGACACTGCAAATTTAGGAATAATTTTTTTTTTTTTTTTTGAGACAGTTTCTCATCTCCCAGGCTGGAGTGCATGGGTGTGATCTCGGCTCACGGCAACCTCCACCTCCCAGGTTCAAGCGATTCTCCTGCCTCAGCCTCCAGAGTAGCTGGGACTACAGGCATGCGCCACCAGGCCCGGCTAATTTTTGTGATTTTAGTAGAGATGGGGTTTCACCATGTTGGCCAGGCTGGTCTCGAACTCCTGACCTTGTGATCCACCCACCTCGGCCTCCCAAAGTGCTGGGATTACAGGTATGAGCCACCATGTCCGGCTTCTGCACTCTCTTCTGATGTTATTAGCAAAGATTTTATTTCTCAGCGTAAGTACACAGAGAAAGTAGAAGACGGAAGGGCACAGTCCAGGTCCAGCAAAGGCTTCAGACTTTCCCCAGCCTTCTCCAACTCTCCACAGAGGGGGATACTCACCGCATATGGTTCTACCCTGAAAACACATGAAAGAACCGTATCCACCTTCTAGAAACTGATTTAATTTATTCAGCAAAGGATTTCAATGACTAACCCTTAGATTTAAAAGCCACATCCCAGTTAACAACCAGGAGTATGAACGCGTAATTCCATATTTATGAAACGCACGTAATTGCGGGTATTACCTTCAAAGGGAATCCCAGTTTCCAAGACTGCACGGAATCATTGGATGCTTTCAGGTAAAAGACCACTTTCATGTACAACGCTGTGGATTTTCAAAGCTTAGGACTGGTTTTATTTTTACGTACACAAGCTTCAACAGACCCAAGTTAACGGAACTGCATGAAATAAATTACAGTAAGTTAAAGCTATTTATGGCTATGCCATTCACCAACGACTTTCATTTAATCTCATTGAAATTTTCCCCCCAAAAAAGGCAGAGGCAGGAGGAATAAGCATTTCTCCTACTGTATGAAAGAAGGAGGATGAATTTTTTTTTTTTTTTTGAGATGGAGTCTCACTCTCTCACCCAGGCTGGACTGCAGTGGCGCGATCTCCGCTCACTGCAACCTCTGCCTCCTGGGTTCAAGCGATTCTCCTGCCTCAGTCTCCCGAGTAGCTGGGATGACAGGTGCGTGCCACCATGCCTGGCTAATTTTTTTGTATTTTTAGCAGAGATGGGGTTTCACCATGTTGGCCAGGCTGGTCTCAAACTCCTGACCTCAGGTGATCCACCCGCCTCGGCCTCCCAAAGTGCTAGGATGACAGGCCTGAGCCACCACACCCGGCCAAGGGACCACTTTAAAGGACCCCCCCAAATGCACAATCCTGGGTACAGTCTCATCCAAGTATCTCAGGCTGAGGTCCCCCAAGTACAACGTCAACATCACATTGGTTCAGTCCTACACCTCTGCCAGGTAGATGCTGTTAGCATTCCATATGCTCACATGAGAAAATGGAACTGAAATGAGGGAATGGTGAGGAACTTAACGCAAGACAACCGTTTGTGGACTTTGGAAGCCAACGAACCAAAACTGGGTGGTCTCATCAAGGGTCACCCACACCATCAGCCGGTTATTTTGTCCCCGACTGTGTCTTCATGTAAAGATCCCATTTTGTGGGCCAGACACAGTGGCTCACGCCTGTAATCCCAGCACTTTGGGAGTCTGAGGCAGGCGGGTCATTTGAGGTCAGCAGTTTGAAACCAGCCTGGCCAACATGATGAATCCCCGTCTGTACTAAAAAATACAAAAAAAATTAGCCGGGCGTGGTGGCGGATGCCTGTAATCTCAGCTACTCGGGAGGCTGGGGCAGGAGAATGGCTTGAACCTGGGAGGCGGAGGTTGCAGTGAGCCAAGATGGTGCCACTGCACTCCAACCTCAGAGACAGAGCGAGACTCGTCTCAAAAAAAATAAATAAATGAAAAATAAAAATCCCATTTTGTCATAATTTTGTAATTAAAATGTGAGATTTCCTGCCAAGCCGCCTGAAAGCAGAAAACCACGTTTCTTGGAATGTGTGATATGCATTTCGCACCTTAAATGTTTGAGTTATATAGAAAGTCTAGTTTGTATATGATGACAAGCATTTATGGGGGACCTGGTCTCTGCCAGGTGTCATACCAGGGGCTGAAGGATGAACTGCCAGGGTCCCTACTGGTCAGCCTGGGTCCCTGTGTTTACCAGACTGGTGGGTTCCCCATACCCTATACCAGGGGGTCCAGAAAGATGGATATTTGTGTGGTATGCATTATATGTGTGTGTTTGTGTGTGGTGTGTGTGTAATATGTGTGTAGTGTCTGTGGTGTGTATAGTATCTGTGTGAGTTATGCATAATTTGCATTAGTGAGTGTGTAGAATAAGTGTGTGGTGTGTGTGAGTGTGGTGTGTATACATGTCTGTGCAGTGTATGTGTGTATGGTGTGTACTGGTGTGTATTCATGTGTAGTGTGATATGTGTGCTTGCGTGTTTATATTAGTGAGTATATAGTGTGTGTAGTATATATATGAGTTATGTGTGATTTTGCATTAGTGAGTGTGTGGAGTATTTGTGTGGCGTGTGTGAATGTGTGATGTATATACATATGTGTGCAGTATATGTGTGTATAGTGTGTATTGGTATGTATTCATGTGTGGTGTGATATGTGTGCTTGTGCGTTTGTGTTGGTGTGTGTGTAGTGTGTGTGTAGTATATGTATGAATTAGTTTAATTGTTAGATCGTAGACATTATACCTGTATCTTATTTATATGTACATTGTATGTATATGTAGATATACATTATTAATTTTAGTATAAATACATTATAAAATGTAGTGTTATACATACATATATGATAGTTTATATCCATATATATGTATATATACACAATATTAGTATCTCTGTATACACAGACACTAAACATATATATTATATATACATGATAAACTGTAGCATATAATTTAGTATATACGTATATGGGTACATATACTAAAAATGTATTCGGTATGTTTCGTATATAATTTATATATATATACTATATAGTAAGCATATATGCACATATACTAAAGTTTATCTATTAAGTTTGTTTAGTATATGATTAGTATGTATGTATACATATATACTCAACATACATGCACATATATGAAGCTTTATAATGTATACAATTTATAGTATATACAATATGTACATATTATAATGTGTATATATACATACATACATATCTATGCTTCTGTCTCTATCACCTGTATCTATCATATAACTATCCACCTATCATCTATCTGTCATTTCTCCATCTATCCATATCTATATATCTAATCATTTGTCATTTATCAATCTATATATATCTACCATCTGTCATTTATGTACCTATCTATCTCTGTTTGTGTACCTATCTATGTATTATCTATGTATCTATCCATCTCTATCCATCTATCTATTGATCACCTCTCTATCATCTATCTATATCTGTCTATCTAGATAACTATCTACCATCTATCATCTCTATCTATCTATCTATCTATCTATCTATCTATCTATCTATCTCTATAATCTATCTGTTTATCTATCATCTTCCTCTCTGTCTCTGTCTATCATCTATTTATCTATTGATTATCTGTCTCTATCATCTATATCTACATTATCTATCTTCCTCTCAGTCTCTATTATCTATCTATCTATCTATCTATCTATCTATCTATCTATCATCATCTAATCTATCATCTATCTATTATCTCTCTCTGTCTCTATAATCTATCTATTGATTATCTCTCTATCATCTATGTATATCTATCATCTATTGATTATCTCTCTGTCTCCATAATCTATTTATCTATTGATTATCTCGCCATCATCTATGTATCTCTAT
>NW_026652321.1:702036-711550 GCF_009828535.3 Hylobates moloch
GATACAGGGGCCGGGCACGGTGGCTCACACCTGTCATCCCAGCACTTTGGGAGGCGAAAGGGGGCGGATCACCTGGGGTCAGGAGTTCGAGACCATCCTGGCCAACATGGGGAAACCCTGTCTCTACTAAAAATACAAAAATTAGCCGGATGCGGTAGCTCATGCCTGTCATCCCAGCACTTTGGAAGGCCGAGGTGGGTGGATCACCTGAGGTCAGGAGTTCAAGACCAGCCTGGCCACCACAGTGAAACCCCGTCTCTACTAAAAATACAAAAATTAGCCGGGCGTGGTGGTGGGCACCTGTAATCCCGGCTACTCAGGAGGCTGAGGCAGGAGAATCACTTGAACCCGGGAGGCAGAGGTTGCAGTGAGCCGAGAAAAAAAAAAAAAAAAAAAAAAGAAAAGAGAAAGCAGTGAAACTCACTGTGATTAAGGGACAAATTTTATCTTCCCATCCCGCCTTGATTCTTGTTTAAATTTTGTCTTTTGCTTCCAGGCTGAGATTTCATGCCTGGGTTCAGCCTAAAGCGAATGTTAGCAGCTGAGTTATAAATCCCTAAAAATAGGTTTCTGTAGTCGAAATGCTGACACAGTGGATCTAGTTGGGAAGGAAGGTGGCAGAGTTCTAATTAAAAGGACGCTCAGTGCTTTGTCTTTGACTAACCTAAATAGCAATCAGGTTAACTTACAGTTTCCCTGCCTTAGAGAGGCTTATAGGACATAGAAAACTTGTTTTTCTCTCCAAAATAATAATAATAGATTACTCAATTCGCATGATAGATGAAGAAAAGTGAGGTTGTGTATGGCCTTATAAATAACACTAATGGGCCGGGCGCAGTGACTCACACCTGTAATCCCAGCACTTTGGGAGGCCGAGGCAGGTGGATCATTTGAGGTTGGGAGTTCAAGACCAGCCTGGCCAACATGGTAAAACCGTGTCTCTCTCTATTAAAAATATAAAAATTAGCCAGGCATGGTGGTGGGTGCCTGTGATCCCAGCTACTCAGGACGCTGAGGCAGGAGAATCGCTTGCACCCAGGAGGCAGAGGTTGCAGTGAGCCAGGATCATGCCACTGCACTCCAGCCTGGGTGACAGAGCGAGACTCAAAGAAAGAAAGAAAGAGAGAGAGAGAAAGAAGGAAGGAAGGAAGGAGAAAAAGAAGAAAGAAAGAAAGAGAGAAGGAAGGAAGGCAGGAAGGAAGGAAGGAGAAAAAGAAAGAAGAAAAGAAAGAAAGAGGGAGGGAGGGAGAGAGAGAGAAGGAAGGAAGAGATAGAAAAGAAAGAAAGAAAGGAAAGAAAGAAAGAAAAGAAAGGGAAGGAAGAGAGGGAAGGAAGAAAGAAAGAAGAAGAAAGAAGGAAAGAAAAAGAAAGAAAAAAGGAGGGAGAGAGAAGGAAGGAGGAGAAAGAAAGAGGAAGAAAGAAAGAAGGGAAAGAAAGGGAAGGAAGACAGGGAAGAAAGAAAAGAAAGAAAGAAAGAGAAAGAAAGAAAGAGAAAGAAAGGAAAAGAAAGAAAGAAAAGAAAGAGGTTTAAACTGTATGGTCTGATGGCAACTATACCTGTTAATACTTAAACTGCATACTAGGTAATAAAAATAAACATTTTCCCTCCTCTCTCTCTCTCCTCTTTTTAAGCATCTTGGTGATTTTTTTTTCTTTTCTGGGTTCAATCTTGCGTTTATTTCTTCCGCATGCGAGAAGGAGAGCATCTGGTATGATTTTTCATTTTCATTTTTGCCTAATAACATCTTCTTCTCAGATTTCGTCGGAGGCCTTGATAAAAGTCCTCCTGCTTTATAACTTAGCTTTTATTACTTCCCTCACCATTCTTCCCATGTGGGTTCTGGGACTTTCCCTCCTTTTCTTTTCCCTCTTTCTTCTTTCTTTTTCTTCCTTCTTTCTTTCTTCCTTCTTTCCTTCTTTCCTTCCTTCCTTTCTTTTTTTTCCTACTTTGGTCCTGATATGTCTTATCACTGCTTGTTTCCTGCATGCTAAGACGTTTTTCTAACCTGGTTTAAAAAAATAAATAAATACTGTTTTGTTTATTTCTTTGCATAGGTAAATTTATCCACAGAGACTTCTTGGGAGATAGTTTTCTTCTGAAGATGAGGGCTGGGTGATCAGTAAGAAGAGCTGTTGAAAGATGAAGGAGAGAGAGGTACATGGAAATGATTTGTCTTTAGCTTTAAGGAAAAGGGAGGAGGAAGATAAAAATTATAAACGAATAGGATTCCTTTTGGAGAGGTGAAAGTTTTGTTGATAATAAGTTATAATATGACTACCTACATGAAATTTCAAAATGATAAATTCCTTTTTTTTTTTTTTTTTTTTTTCAGACAAGAGTCTTGCTCTGTCACCCAGGCTGGAGTGCAGTGGCACAGTCTCGGCTCACTACAACCTCCACCTACCAGGTTCAAGCAATTCTCCTGCCTCAGCCTCCCGAGTAGCTGGGACTACAGGCACCTGCCACCACACCCGGCTAATTTTTGTATTTTTAGTAGAGACGGGGTTTCACCACGTTGGCCAGGCTGGTCTCGAACTCCTGACCTCAGGTGGTCCACCCACCTCAGCCTCCAAGTGTCTCTTATCTACACTCTTATACCAGGGACATTGACTAGGTTTTGATGTGTTCTGACATTTTACAGTTTTTGTACGTGTCCTCTCAGCACTGTAGGAATTTCATGAGCTGGTGGGGTTTGATCTTTGCATATGGGAGAAGAGTCTTATTCTTTTAATTTCAGTATAAGAAATGCGGTCCTCTAGGTCTCAAAGCCTCACTGAGGGACAGTGAGAGCATTTGGACTCTCAGAACTGCCAGCCTCGGCAGTAGCGTGCTCTGGCCAGCCAGAAACTGGATCTGTGTTCCAGGCATGCCCTCTGCTGGGAAAAACTATAGCTTCTCTTTCTTGCTTTCAGAATCTCTGTATCTTTTTTTTTTTTTTTTTTTTGAGACAGAGTCTCGCTCTGTCGTCCAGGCTGGAGGGCAGTGGTGCAATCTCAGCTCACTGCAAGCTCCGCCTCCCGGGTTCAAGCCATTCTCCTGCCTCAGCCTCTGAGTAGCTGGGATTACAGGCGGCCACCACCACACCTGACTAATTTTTGTATTTTTAGTAGAGACGGGGTTTCACCATGTTGGCCAGGCTGGTCTCAAACTCCTGAACTCAAGTGATCCACCCGCCTCGGCCTCCCAAAGGGCTGGGATGACAGGTACCCACCACCACGTCTGGCTAATTTTTGTATTTTTAGTAGAGATGAGGCTTCACCGTGTTGGCCAGACTGCTTTCAAACTCCTAGCCGCAGGTGATCTGCCCGCCTCGGCCTCCCAAAGTGCTGGGATTACAGGCCCGAGCCAGTGCGCCCAGCAAGAGTCTCTGTATCTTAGAGACTTTGGAAAAGATGATTTTAAAGTATCCAGTGGAGTTCTGTTTGCAGCTGAGTCATGCTGAAATGCCACCTGCATTCAGGACCTGCTGCGAATACAACAGGTGAAGTGTCAGGCACGTTGGTTGCAGGTCTATAAAGGGCTTGGCATAAAGGACACCAGAAGAAGGAAGGTCTGCCTGCAGGGAAAACGTGTTGCTCAGAGATCCCTCAAGCGTGGTCAACATCCCACATGTTCCCAAGACACCAAACCCCTCACCCCATCTTCCCAATTCTCACCAACAAACCAGCGGAGACTATTTTAGATTCCTATTGCTGCTGCGAGACCTGCTGTGAACTCAGTAGCTTAAACAAACAACACTCATGAGCCGGGAGCAGTGGCTCACGCCTGTAATCCCAGCACTTTGGGAGGCCGAGGCGGTTGGATCACTTGAGGTCAGGAGTTCGAGACCAGACTGGCCAACATAGCAAAACCACGTCTCTACTAAAAATACAAAAATTAGCTGGGTGTGGTGGTGGACACCTGTAATCCCAGCTACTCGGGGAGGCTGAGGCAGAAGAATCGTTTGAACCTGGGAGGCAGAGGTTGCAGTGAGCCAAGATTGCAACACTGCTCTCCAGCCTGGGTGACCGAGTGAGACTCTGTCTCAAAAAAAAAAAAAAAAAAATGAGGGGTTTGAGAAGAGGTTGTTCATGACCGTGTTTATTATCTATCTATCTATCATCTATCTATCTATCTATCTATCTATCTATCTATCTATCTATCTATTATCTATCTATCTATCATCTATCTCTATATCTCTATCTAGCTATCCATCTGTCTGTCATCTCTCTGTCTTGTCTATCATCTATCTACATCTGTCTATCTATCTATATGTATAGATCCATCTATCCATCAGTCATCTCCTTATCTGTCTCTATCTATCGATCGATCTATCTATCTATCTGTATCTTTGTATCTCTGTATCTATTTATCCATCTATCTATCGATCATGTCTCTCTCTGTCTCTATTATCTGTCTATCTATATCTATCTATATGTATGTATCTATCTATCGATCATCTCCCTATCTGTCTCTGCCTATCTATCTATCTGTCTATCTGTCTATCTCTATCTATCCATCTATCAATCATCTCCCTATCTGTCTCTATCTGTCTATCTCTATCTATCTATCTCTATATCTATCTATCCAGCTATCTATCGATTGCGTCTCTCTCTGTCTCTATCATGTCTATCTATATCTATATATCTATATGTATCTATCTGTCTATCTATTGATCATCTCCCTATCTGTATCTATCTGTCTATCTATCATCCATCTATCTCTATCTCTATCTAGCTATCCGTCTATCTGTCAGCTCTCTGTCTTGTCTATCATCTATCTATCTATATCTGTCTATCTATCTATATGTATATATCCATCTACCTATCAGTCATCTCCCTGTCTCTATCTATCTCCATCTATCTATCTATCTCTATCTCTATTTATCCATCTATCGATCATGTCTCTCTCTGTCTCTGTCTATCATCTGTCTATCTATATCTATCTGTCTATATGTATTTATCCATCTACCTATCAGTCATCTCCCTGTCTCTATCTATCTGTTTATCTATCTATCTCTATCTATCTCTATATCTATCATCTATCGATCATGTCTCTCTGTCTATCATCTATCTATCTATCTATCTATCTATCTATCATCTCTCTCTCTGTCTCTATCATCTATGTATCTATCCCTTTATCTCTGTATCTATGTGTCTATCTATCCATCTATGTATCGATCATCTCTCTCTCTGTCTCTGCCTATCATCTGTCTGTCTACCTACCTGCCTATCTCCCTAGCTATCCACTTCCCAAAGGTTTAAATAAATGTAACCACAATGAACTCATGCTGAACATAAAGTCAAAACAGCAGTTTTGGGTGTGTGTGTCCAACACGGTCGGTGAGCCGGTCTCCGGAAACCTTGGCCAAGCCTGTCTTTCATGCTGTTTTCAACAAAAGCCTCTGTGTGTGCTGTCGTCTTGAGAACTGGTCTTTTCCACAGCGGCCTGGTTTCCGCGTGGAATTATTTTAAGACAACCTGAGCCTTGTAGACGTTAGAGGGTGGGGGATCTTTGGAGTGGCTGGCGTGTATGATATTACTGACATTTTTATCACCTTTTAAAATGCGAAGACTCACATATATGTAATTTGAGATCAGCACTCGTGTGCGTGTGTGTGAGTGTGTGTGTGTGTGTGTGTGTTCTCCATTGGTTAACATTTTAAATAGATGGAGGTTATACATCAATGAGAAAGACAAGGTCCCAAAGTGTAAATCTCTGTTTCAAACTGTCTCTGGCGTGTGCTGACCACGTGTGTGGAGGCTGGAAGGCCCCCCTGCATTTGCAGCGAAGATGAGGTCCCCTTGGCTATTTGTTAAGTGCTGATATCACTTAATTTGATGCATCCCAGACAAGAAAACAAAACAAAAACAAAACAGCACCTCACCTTCCTCTGGCTGTATTAGATTTCTTTCCTCTGTCCTTCTGCTCACTCCGGATTTTTAATTACACATGCACAAAAGGAAAGGAAATTAAACCATAACCCACTCCCCCACAACCTCCAACCTAGAACATTAAATCGACTAAAGCTTATAAAAATGATCAAAATCAGAGCAAAGGCTTTTCTTTCCACGGGCTCCTGCCTTTCAGGGCTAACCCCCAAGTGGCTGAGAATATGGAGTTTCCCACCCAGGTTGGAATCGGTGCTGCTGGATTTCACGGCTGGCATTCTGGTGCAACTTCTTGCAACTCAGCTGTTTCTCTTTTCCTATAGAGTCTGGGTGGCCCGCTGGGCAGAGGAGAGTGTCACAACCCTGCTGTCCCCCAAATCATCCTCACTTCCCTCCCCCCCTTTTTTTGAGACGGAGTCTTATTATGTCGCCCAGGCTGGAGTGCAGTGGCGTGATCTCAGCTCCTCCCAGGTTCAAGCAATTCTGCCATCTTAGCCTCCCAAGTAGCTGGGATTGCAGGCGCCCACCATCACGCCCAGCTAATTTTTGTATTTTTAGTAGAGACGAGGTTTCACCATGTTGGCCAGGCTGGTCTCAAACTCCTGAATTCAAGTGATCCACCCGCCTTGGCCTCCCAAAGTGCTGGGATGTCAGGCGTGTGCCACCATGTCCTTCTAATTTTTTGTATTTTTAGTAGAGACAGGGTTTCACCATGTTGGCCAGGCTGGTCTCGAACTCCTGACCTCAGGTGATCCACCCACCTCAGCCTGCCAAAGTGCTGGGATGACAGGCATGTGCCACCACGTCTGGCTAATTTTTTTGTATTTTTAGTAGAGACAGGGTTTCACCATGTTGGCCAGGCTGGTCTTGAACTCCTGACCTCAGGTGATCTGCCCACCTCAGCCTGCCAAAGTGCTGGGATGACAGGTGTGAGCCACCGCACCTGGCTAATTTTTGTTTTTTTAGTACAGACGGGGTTTCACTATGTTGGCCAGGTTGGTCTTGATGCAGGTGATCTGCCTGCATCGGCCTCCCAAAGTGCTGGGATTACAGACATGAGCCACCGTGCCCAGCCTCCTCTCTTGCTTGTTTATACTTTTTAAATTCCAGGGTGATTTTGGAGTGCCTGGCCCATCCTCGAAAAGACCCTGCTTGGTTCTGGAGGAGAGCGTGGGTCGCCTTTTGTTTGTGTGTGCTACAGGGCCGGGTGCAGGGCTGTTCCCATCAAGCATAAGCATCTTGATTGGCACAGCGACGTGTAGACGTGTGTGCACACGTGAAATGGCTCAGGTCCTGGAGGTTGCAGCCTCTTGGGAAGTTGATGGAACAGTTGGACAGTAGATTGGAGGAAGACGGGGAAGCAAAGGAAATCCAGAAAGCTGCTGGAACCTCACTGTGGCTATGATGGGAGGGATGAACCAACAGGAAGCTGGGCTCAATGCAGAGTCGGTCAAATTTATTTAAACCTTTGGGAAGTGGATAGACAGGTAGACAGGCAGGCAGGTAGATAGATGATAGACAGAGACAGAGAGAGACATGATAGATAGATAGATAGATAGATAGATAGATAGATAGAGAGACAGGGAGATGATCGATAGATAGATGGATAGATAGATACATATAGATAGATAGAGATAGATGATAGACAGAGAGAAACATGATTGATAGATGGATAGATAGAGATAGACAGACAGATAGATGATAGAGACAGATAGGGAGATGATCAATAGATAGATGGATAGATAGATACATACAGATAGATATAGATAGATGATAGAGACAGAGACATGATCAATAGATACATGGATAAATAGATATAGAGATACATAGAGATAGATAGATAAACATATAGAGACAGATAAGGAGATGACTGATGGATAGATGGATCTATACATATAGATAGACAGATGCAGATAGATGATAGACAAGACAGATGACAGATAGATGGATAGCTAGATAGAGGTAGAGATATAGATAGATAGACGATAGATACAGATAGATAGATAGATAGATAGATAGATAGATAGATAGATAGATAGATAGATAGATAGATAAATAAATAATAGACAGGGTCATGAACAACCTCTTCCCAAACCCCTCATTTTTTTTTTTTTTTTTGAGACAGAGTCTCACTCTGTCACCCAAGCTGGAGTGCAGTGGTGCTATCTCGGCTCACTGCAACCTCTGCCTCCCAGGTTCAAACGATTCTTCTGCCTCAGCCTCCCAAGTAGCTGGGATTATAGGCGTGCACCACCACACCCAGCTACAAGTAGCTGGGATTATAGGCGTGCACCACCACACCCAGCTAATTTTTGTATTTTTAGTAGAGACGTGGTTTCGCTATGTTGGCCAGTCTGTTCTTGAACTCCTGACCTCAAGTGATCCAACCACCTTGGCCTCCCAAAGTGCTGGGATCACAGGCATGAGCCACCGTGCCCAGCTCATGAGTGTTGTTTAAGCTAGTAAGTTCACAGCAGGTCTTGCAGCAGCAATAGGAATCTAAAATAGCGTCCATTACTTTGTTGATAAGAATTGGGAAGATGGGGTGAGGGGTTTGGTGTCTTGGGAACATGTGGGATGTTGACCACGCTTGAGGGATCTCTGAGCAACACGTTTTCCCTGCAGGCAGGCCTTCCTTCTTCTGGTGTCCTTTATGCCAAGCGCTTTATAGACCTGCAACCAACGTGCCCCACACTTCACCTGTTGTATTTGCAGCAGGTCCTGAATGCAGGTGACATTTCAGCATGACTCAGCTGCAAACAGAACTCCACTGGATACTTTAAAATCATCTTTTCCAAAGTCTCTAAGATACGGAGACCCTCGCTGGGCTCACTGGCTCGGGCCTGTAATCCCAGCACTTTGGGAGGCCGAGGCAGGCAGATCACCTGCGGTTAGGAGTTTGAAACCAGTCTGCCCAACACGGTGAAACCTCATCTCTACTAAAAATACAAAAATTAGCCAGACGTGGCGGCTCACACCTGTCATCCCGGCACTTTGGGAGGCCGAGGCGGGCAGATCACTTGAGTTCAGGAGTTTGAGACCAGCCTGACCAACATGGTGAAACCTCATCTCTACTAAAAATACAAAAATTAGCCGGACGTGGTGGCTCACGCCTGACATCCCAGCAGTTTGGGAGGCTGAGGCGGGTGGATCACTTGAGTTCAGGAGTTTGAGACCAGCCTGGCCAACATGGTGAAACCTCGTCTCTACTAAAAATACAAAAATTAGCCGGACGTGGTGGCTCACACCTGTCATTCCAGCACTTTCGGAGGCCGAGGAGGGGGGATCACTTGAGTTCAGGAGTTTGAGACCAGCCTGACCAACATGGTGAAACCTCATCTCTAGTAAAAATACAAAAATTAGCCAGACGTGGTGGCACACGTCTGACATCCCAGCACTTTGGGAGGCTGAGGCGGGCAGATGACTTGAGTTGAGGAGTTCGAGACCAGCCTGGCCAACATGGTGAAACCCCGTCTCTACTAAAAATTCAAAAGTTAGCCGGACGTGGTGGTGGGTGCCTGTAACCCCAGCTACTCAGAAGGCTGAGGCAGGAGAATGGCTTGAACCCAGGAGGCGGAGCTTGCAGTGAGCTGAGATTGCACCACTGTACTCCAGCCTGGACAACAGAGCGAGACTCTGTCTC
>NW_026652321.1:711650-716990 GCF_009828535.3 Hylobates moloch
TCACAGAGCATAGATCAGCTCCATTCAAACCAGGGGAGCATCACAGAGCATAGATCAGCTCCATTCAAACCAGGGGAGCATCACAGACCATAGATCAGCTCCATCCACACCAGGGGAGTATCACAGACCATAGATCAGCTCCATTCAAACCAGGGGAGCATCACAGAGCATAGATCAGCTCCATCCACACCAGGGGAGCATCACAGACCATGGATCAGCTCCACCCACAATAGGAGAGTATCACAGACCATGGATCAGCTCCACCCACACCAGGTGAGCATCACAGACCATGGATCAGTTCCATCCACACCAGGTGAGTATCACAGACCATAGATCAGCTCCACCCACATCAGGGGAGCATCACAGAGCATAGATCAGCTCCATCCACACCAGGGGAGCATCACAGACCATGGATCCCACCCCAGAGGGACATCACAGACCATGGATCAGCTCCCTCCACACCAGGTAAACATCACAGACCATAGATCAGCCTCATCCACCATAGATCAGCTCCACCCACACCAGATGTGTATCATAGACCATGGATCAGCTCCACCCACACCAGGTGAGCATCACAGACCATGGATCAGCTCCACCCACACCAGATGTGTATCATAGACCATGGATCAGCTCCACCCACACCAGGTGAGTATCACAGACCATAGATCAGCTCCACCCACACCAGATGTGTATCATAGACCATGGATCAGCTCCACCCACACCAGGTGAGTATCACAGACCATAGATCAGCTCCACCCACACCAGGTGAGCATCACAGACCATAGATCAGTTCCATCCACACCAGGTGAGCATCACAGACCATGGATCAGTTCCATCCACACTAGGTGAGTATTACGGACCATGGCCCTGCCCCGTTCACACCCGGTGAGTATCATAGACCATAGATCAGCTTCAAAGGAGATTAGCTGAGTTGCTTTATTTTACTCTCACTTTTTCATTTCTGATCTTTTGAAAAAGTATATTTTTGGAAATTTTGGTGTCAATTGGTTTAGGATATCTTTTTATTATAACTGTGGTTTAAATTGCAAGGGTCAATTTTGCATTTCAATCAGATCTTCATGACTGGTTGTTTCCTGCCCTTTGAGAGTTCCTATTCATCTGGATCAAACTTCACATTTCTGATCATAGCTTTGTCATTTTAAATGTAGTTACTTATAATACCTTGATAGGATATTTATGCAACTTACCTCCTTAAAACCTCACTAGAATAAAACTTGAAAGGATTAAAAAACCATACAGAAAAGTAACATTATGTGACATTTTCAAAGTTGTTTAAATCCAAAAAACAATATCTGTTTGTATGTGATTAATTCCTGACAGTGGTATTTTAAAATATTGTGTGGAAACCACGTTCCTGTATCTTTTTTTTTTTTTTTGAAGCACGTTTGTCATACAAAGTAACACGTGGTGGTGATCACCACACCCAAAGCTGAGTGCTGTTTTGAGCAGGAAAATCTCCCTGCTCTCCTCCATCTCCTCCATCTACATCTCTTCTGTCTGCTCTTCCTCCAGCTCCTTCTCCTCCATCTGCTCCTCCTCCATGTTCTCCTCCTCCTCTATCTCTACCATCTCCTCCTTCTCCTCCTCCATCTCCACCATCTCCTCCTTCACCATCTCGTCCTCCTCTGTCTCCTCCTCCTCCATCTCCTCCTTCTCCTCCATCTTCTCCTCCTCCTCCTCCTCCATTTTCTTCCCCTCTCCATCTCCCCCTCCTCAATCTCCTCCTCCTCCATCTTGTCCTCCTCTTCCATCTCCTCCTTCTCCATTTCCTCCTCCTTCTCTGACTTCTCCATCTCCATCTCCTCCTCCTCCTCTTCTTCCCCCAGCTTGAGTCCCTTCACCCACTCCTTCTCCTGCTGTGTCTTCCTCCCCACGTTCCTCTTGCCCTCTGCCCCACCCTCCCTGAACCCAGGCCAGGGCTACAGGCTACCAAGTGCCCATCCAGCCATGACCCTCTCCAGCCAGCTGCCCTTCTGTCCAGCTGATTCCAGCACACAGTGGCCTCACAGCCACCCTGTGAGGCTGGACAGGGCTAAGGGCAGCTGGGGAACCCCTGCCTTGGGGAGCAATGATGGCAGATGCCTGCTGACCGGCTCATTCCCACGCGGTGGCTGCCTGATCCTGGAGTAGGTCTCTAGGCCCATCATCTCCTCACACTCATTCCGGGCCTCTTACCAGCTATTGGCTTCCATCAGGGGAGAAAGATTCTTCCTTTTGTTTCTGTGGCATGTGACAGAATGCAGGCAGACACCTTGCAATTTCAAATGCCCAAAAAACCAAGGCCACAGACGGATGAGCAAGCCGGTGTGGAGGCCGCTTGCTCCTGGAGCTTCCAGAGGGCACAGCCCATGTGGGTTTTTTTGGGGGGTGGCTGCAAATTCCATGGGTGTGAACCACCTGCCTCGATCCTGATTTTTCACTCCCCTTTGGATTTCTAACCATCTTGCATGAATGTTAAAACATCACTCCTCTGTGTCTTTCTGTTCTGCCTTTTTAAAGATCCTTTCTAAATTTTTTTTTAAGACAGGGTCTTGTTTTGTCACCCAGGCTGGAGTGCAATGGCACCATCATAGTTCACTGCAGCCTCGACCTCCTGGGCTTAAGGGATCCCCCTCCTCAGCCTTCTGAGTAGCTGGGACTACAACCATGCATCACCATACCTGGCTAATTTTTAAGTTTTTTTTCAGAGACAGGATCTTGCTATGTTGCATAGGCTGGTCTTGAACTCCTGGGCTCAAGCGATTTACCCACCTTGGCTGCCCAAGTAGCCCAGAGGGATTACAGGAACAGGTAATCATGCTCGGCTATTTTTTTTTTTTTAGAGATGAGGTCTTGCTATGTTGCCCAGGCAGGTCTTGAACTCCTGGCCTCAAGCAATCCTCTCACCTCCACTTCCCAAAGGGTTGAGATATCATAGCTCACTGCAGCCTCGACCTCCTGGGCTCAAGTGATCCCCCTGCCTCAGCCTCCCGAGTAGCTGGGACTGCAACTATGCATCACCATATGTGGCTAATTTTTAAATTTTTTGCAGAGACAGGGTCTTACTATCTTGCCCAGGCTGGTCTTGAACTCCTGGCCTCACACCATCATGCTTGGCTAATTTTTTGTAGAGATGGGGTCTTGTTATGTTACCCATGCTGGTCTTGAACTCCTGGGCTCAAGAGATTCACCCACCTTGTCTGCCCAAGTAGCTGGGATTATAGGAACATGCCATCATGATCAGCTAATTTTTTTTGTAGAGATGGGGTCTTGCTATGTTGGCCAGGCAGGTCTTGAACTCCTGGCCTCAAGCAATCCTCTCACCTCCACTTCCCAAAGGGTTGACATATCATAGCTCACTGCAGCCTCAACCTCCTGGGCTCAAGCGATCCCCCTACCTCAGCCTCCCGAGTACCTGGCACTACAACCTTCTGTCACCATACCTGGCTAATTTTTAAATTAGCCGAGATCGTGCCACTGCACTCTAGCCTGGGTAACAGAGCAAGACTCTGTCTCAAAAAAAAAAAAAAAAAAAATACAGAAATTAGCTGGGCGTGGTGGCATGGGCTTGTAGTCCCAGCTACGTGGGAGGCTGAGGCAGGACAATCACTCAAACCTGGGAGGTGGAGGCTGCAGTGAACCGAGATCGCGTCACTGAACTCCAGCCTGGGTGACAGATTGAGACCCCATCTCAATAAAAAAAAGAAGAAGAAGAAGAAGAAAAAAGGAGGGCTTGCAGAAGCCAACCCAGGACTTTGCGCTCCTCCCAGGACCCAGGATTCTGCATATGAGATTTTCACTTCCCCAGTGTCACCTCAGAGTCTAAAACTGCTGGGGCTCCAGCCCTCATACCCACTTTTTCACCAGCAAGCAGCAGAAATGGCTGAAGAATGTCAAGCTTCCCCTATGTCTATTCCAGCATCATCTCACAGTCTAAGTTGGCTGTTGAGACTCCAGCCCTCTCACCCACCTTTCCGCCAGCAAGAAGCAGAAATGGATGAAGAATGGTAACATTCCCTCATATGTTCATTCCAGCATTGCGTCAGAATCCAAGGTGGCTGCTGGGGCTCCAGCCCTTACACCCACCTTTCCCCCAGCAAGAAGCAGAAATGATTGAAGAATGGCAAGTTTCACCATATAGTCATTCCAGAATCACCTCAGAGTCCAAAACGGCTGCTATGGCTCCATCCCTCACACCCACCTTTCCCCCAGAGAGAAGCAGAAATGGGTGAAGAATGGAAAACTTCCCCATATGTTCATTCCAGCATCACCTCAGAGTCCAAGGTGGCTGCTGAGACTCCAGCCCTCACACTCACCTTTCCCCCAGCAAGAAGCAGAAATGAGTGAAGAATGGCAAGCTTCCCCTATGTCAATTCCAGTACTGCCTCAGAGTCTAACGTGGATGCTGGGGCTCCTGCCCTCACACCCACCTTTCTCCCAGCAAGAAGCAGAAATGGGTGTATAAGGTCAAGCTTCCCCTATGTCTATTCCAGCAACACCTCAGAGTCAGAAACAGCCACTGGGGCTCCAGCCATCACACCCACCTTTCCCCCTCCTGGGTTCAAGCGATTCTCTCACCTCAGCCTCCAGAGTAGCTGAAACTACAGGTGCCTGCCACCATGCCCGGCTAAGTTTTGTATTTTTAGTAGAGACGGGGTTTCACCATGTTGGCCAGGCTGATCTCGAACTCCTGACCTCAGGTGACCCACCCGCCTCGGCCTCCCAAAGTGCTGGGATTACAGGCATGAGCCATGGTGCCCTAAATTATACATTTTAATTTTATTTTAAATTTAGTTGCATTTAATTTCACTTTAATTGGAATGCTTTTAAATTTTAAATTAAATTTTAGATTTTACCACATGCCTGTGTTCCAATAAGTTTAATTGGAAACTTAATTTAAAATAAGTTTTATTGGGCCAGGCGCAGTGGCTCACACTTGGGAGGCCAAGGCAGGTGGATCACTTGAGGTCAGACGTTTGAGACCAGCCTGGCCAACATGGTGAGACCCTGTCTCTACTAAAATACAAAAATGAGCTAGGCGTGGTGGCAGGCACCTGTAGTCCCAGCTACCAGGGAGGCTGAGGCAGGAGAATCGCTTGAACCCAGGAGGCAGAGGTTGCAGTGAGCCGAGATTGTGCCACTGCACTCCAGCCTAGGTGACAGAATGGGACTCTGTCTCAATAAATAAATAAATAAATAAAATAAAAATTAAATAAGTTTTGTTGGGCCAGGCGTGGTGGCTCACGGTTGTAATCCCAGCACTCTGGGAGGCCAAGGCAGGTGGATCACATTAGGTCAGGCGTTTGAGACCAGCCTGGCCAACATGGTGAAACCCTGTCT
>NW_026652321.1:717000-722355 GCF_009828535.3 Hylobates moloch
TGAAGATTGCTGGACGTTCAACATGAGTAAGTTCATGCATTGAGAGAAATGAGCATGGTGGAACACAGGGTAGCATGGAGTGGGCTGGTTCAATCACTACCCAGGTGTAAACAGAGGAATCAGTTTTCCCACACCCTTTCACTTTTCACTGGACAAATCTACCCCTATGAGTCACAACCCTACAAATCCAGCCGTACGGGTCATAACCCTACAAATCTTAGCCCCCTGGGTTACAACCCTACAAATCTTAGCCCCCTGGGTCACAACCCTACAAATTCAACTGTTTGGATCACAACCGTATAAACCCTATAAATATAATTTTGGTATTTATCTTGTTTCCATAATTTTTGATTGAGGTTAAAAAAAACCCACATAAGGTATAAAATTTACCATCTTGAACCTTTGTAAGAGGGCAATTTAGCCGTTTTATGTATTTTCCTTTTTTGTTTTTTGAGATGGAGTCTCGCTCTTGTTGCCCAAGCTGGAGTGCAGTGGTGTGATCTCAGCTCACTGCAACCTCTGCCTCCCAGGTTCAAGTGATTCTCCCGCCTCAGCCTCCCCAGTAGCTGGGATTACAGGCATGTGCCACCACGCCCGGCTAATTTTTCTATTTTTAGTAGAGACACGGTTTCTCTATGTTGGTCAGGCTGGTCTTGAACTCCCGACCTCAGATGATCTGCCCCCCTCCGCCTCCCAAAGTCCTGGAATTACACGTATGAGCCACCGTACCCAGTAAGTCTTTTACCTTTTTATGCAAAAAATCTTTTTGACGTTTCCCGTCTTGCAAAACGGAAACTCTGTCCCCTTTTCTCCCTCCCCAAGCCCCTGGCACCCACCACTCTATTTTCCGTGTCTACAAATTTGACGACCCTAGGGACCTCATATAAGTGGAATCCTAGACTATTTGTCTTTTTGCGTCTGGCTTCTTTCTCTTAGCATCGTATTCTCGAAGGTCCATCCATGTTGCAGCAGGTGTTATGCGGTGGTTAATACTGAGCGTCAACTTGATTGAACAGAAGAATGCAAATTATTGTGGACTGGGAGGGGCACGGCCACCCTCAAGGTGGGTGGGCACCATCTCATCCGCTGCCAGTGCAGCTAGAATAAAGCAGGCAAAGGACTGTGCGAGGACTAGACCGGCTGTACCTTCCAGCCTCCATCCTTCTCCCGTGCTGGATGCTTCCTGCTATCGAAACTCAAGACTTCAAGCGCTTTGCCTCTTGGACTCTTGGACTCACACCAGTGGTTTCAGACCAGGGACTGTCGAGCTTTTGGCCACAGACTGAAGGCTGCTCTGTCAGCTTCCCTGCTTTTGAGGTTTTGGGAGTCAGTCTGGCTTCCTGGCTCCTCAGCTTGTAGACGGGCTATTGTAGGACTTTACCTTGTGATCGTGTGAGCTAATTCTTCTGATAAACTCTTTCATGCATGTCCGTGTGAAGAGACCAGCAAACAGGCTCTGTGTGAGCCATAAAGCTTTTAATCACCTGGGTGCAGGTGGGCTGAGTCCAAAAACAGAGTTGAGACCAGCCTGGCCGACATGGTGAAACCCGGCCTCTACTAAAAATACAAAAAATTAGCTAGGTGTGGTGGTGCATGCCTGTAATCCCAGCACTTTGGGAGGCCGGGGGGGCGTGGATCCCTTGAGGCCAGGAGTTCGAGACCAGCCTGGCCAACACGGTGAAACCTGGTCCCTACGAAAAAAAAATTCAGAAATTAGCCGGATGCGATGCCTCACGCCTGTCATCCCAGCATGTTGGGGGGCCAAGGCGAGCGGATCATCAGGTCAGGAGTTTGATACCAGCCTGGTCAATATGGCGAAACCCCTGCTCTACTAAAAATACAAAAATTAGCCCGGCATGGTGGTGGGCGCCTGTAATCCCAGCTACTCGGGAGGCTGAGGCGGGAGAATCAATTGAACCGGGGAGGTGGATGCTGCAGTGAGGTGAGCCGAGATCGCGCCATTGCACTCCAGCCTGAGTGACAGTGAGACTCCATCTCAAAAATAAAATAAAAAAGCAAAAGTACAGAAATTAGCTGGGCGTGGTGGCGGGTGCCTGTAGTCCCAGCTACTTGGGAGAGGCTGAGGCTGGAGAATCGCTTGAACCCGGGAGGTGGAGGCTGCAGTGAGCCAAGATCGCGCCACTGCACTCCAGCCTGGCTGACAGACAGAGCGAGACTGTGTCACACACAAAAAAAGAAAATGGAATACAGTTTCCAGAAGAATCAGAATTATTCAGATTTTTGTTTATTCTTCTGGGACTCTCTCAGGCCAATAACTAACATCGAGCAGGTCTCCATTCCCAGCAAAAATAATTATAATGTGAGGTGGACCATCTGAGCACACTGAGAATTCCAAAACCTTAGACTTTGCTTCTCAGAATTAAAAATTTAAGAGGGCCAGTTGCAGTGGCTCATGCCTGTAATTTCTGCACTTTGACAGGCTGAGACAGGAGGATCGCTTGACCCCAGGAATTTGAGACCAGCCAGGGCAACATAGCAAGACCCCATCTCCACAAAAAAATTAAAAAAATTAGCCAGGCATGTGCATGCCTGTGGTTGTAGCTACTCAGGGGGCTGAGGCAGGAGCATCTCCAGAACCCAGGAGTTTAAGACTGCAGTGAGACATAATTGAGCCATCGCACTCCAGCTGGGCAACAGAGCAAGAACCTGTCTCAGAAGAAAAAAATATATATAATATATACAATTTGGTTGGATTATGAGAAATATCCTTGCATTTGCTTTTTGTCTTTTGGTTTTTTTTGAGACAGAGTCTCGCTCTGTCACCCAGGCTAGAGTGCAGTGTTGCAATCTTGGCTCACTGCAACCTCCGCCTGCCAAGTTCAAGCACTTCTCCTGCCTCAGCCTCCCAAGTAGCTGGGATTACAGGCACGCACCAGTATGCCCAGCTAATTTTTTTTTTTTTTTTTGTATTTTTAGTAGAGACGGGGTTTCACCACGTTGGCCAGGTTGGTCTCGAACTCCTGACCTCAAGTGATCAGCCCACATCCACCTCCCAAAGTGCTGGGATGACTCGCATAAGCCATCGCGCCCAGCCGAGAAATAAGCTTGCACTGTTCACGCCTCATTCTAGCTCAAAGGCAGACAAAAGGTAGGACCGTGAAAGCTTCCGTGGAGACCTCTGCTGTTGCTGAGCTTTGTAGAACTGGCTTTACCTTGGCGATGAAAAGGAGTCTCCCCTGATGTGTGCAATCTTCCTGGACCCAGACATCGCTGCACGTCTGCAATCTTACAACTCTCTTTTCCACACCTCCTCCTCCTCCCCAGCCACCATCCCTGCAGGCGTGGGGTTTGAGATCTCTTTCCTGTACAGAGACGGCACTCTGGCAGGGACGACCTTCCCGGTCCCCTGTAATTGATCTGCAGTCTCCAAAACGCCATGTGTGAGCCGACGTGGAACTTCCCCAGAGCCGACGTGCTGGGAAAGTCTTTCAAATCTGCGCCCACATCAACTGCAAAGCTTTTTCTCCCAGAGTCTTTTTTTGTCACAGACACACAGAGCAATTGTCGGAAAGCCTTTCTTTCATTCACAGTACGACCCTGGCTGCCAGAAACGCCCGACTGAAGGAAGAAAAGAAAAAAGGCTGATTTCTTCCACCTGAAACTCCTCTAACTCGGTGAGCAGGTGGAAATCCTACAGTGTCAGCTGAGGTCGTGATCTGCTGTGATTCCGTCACCGCCAGGCGCCTGACGGTCTCACCCTATGAAACATTCACTGTCAGGAATACGACATCCAACACTGCCTTTGTGATTGTCAAGTTGAACTTGTCTTGAATCAAGCCCAGCGTAAGATATTACTCGGCTCACAAGAATAAGAAGAGTGTATGGGGATATCACAGCAGGAAAACGTCACTATCAAAGGCCTCCAGCCCACGAGATCTTTCTCAGTGACAACTGCCTTCTCTGTTACGGCCTCATCTCTGCAGGGAGAACAGGAAGGAAAAAGGAGACACAGCAGCCTGGGTCCTGGGGTTGACGGAAAAGGAGCAGGTGTTTTTAATTCTAAATCTCTCATTTCCCCATCAGTATACTCTTTTAATTTTTATTTTTCATCGACGTGAAATTTTCATAGCAAACGATTCCAATTTTTTTTTTTTTTTTTTTGACATGGAGTCTCACTCTGTCTCCAGGCTGGAGTGCAGTGGCGCAATCTCAGCTCACTGCAGCCTCCACCTCCCGAGTTCAAGCGATTCTCCTGCCTCAGCCTCCCGAGTAGCTGGGATTACAGGTGCCCGCCACCACACCCAGCTAATTTTTGTGCTTTTAGTAGAGACGGGCTTTCACCATGTTGGCCAGGATGGTCTCGAACTCCTGACCTCAGGTGATCCGCCCACCTCAGCCTCCCAAAGTGCTGGGATGACAGGCGTGAGCCACCACACTTGGCTAATTTTTGTATTTTTAGTAGAGACAGAGTTTCACCATGTTAGCCAGGATGGTCTCGATCTCTTGACCTTGTGATCTGCCCGCCTCGGCCTCCCAAAGTGCTGGGATTACAGATGTGAGCCACCGTGCCCGGCCTTTTTTTTTTTTTTTTCAGTGTATAATTCAGAGGCGTTTAGTACGTGGGTGATGGTTATGAAACCATCACCTCTGTCTAGGTCCAGAACACCATAGTCCTCCAAAGTACACCCTGTAACTCATACTAAGCAGTCACTCCCCTTTCTTCCTCCCCCAGCCCCTAGCAACCCCAAATCCACTTTCTCCCTCGCTGTGGATTTTCCTGTTCTGGAAATTTCACAGAAGGATACACTATGTGGTCTTTTGTGTCTGGCACCTCTCAGTGAGCATGACGTCTTCAACGTTCATGCACACAGCAGCCTGTATCAGAGCCTCGTTCCTTTTCATGGCTGCATAATATTCCACTGTGTGGATGTACCACATTCTGTTTATTCATATGACGATTGATGGGTGTGGGGTTGGGTCCACCTTTTGGCTATTGTGAATGCATTAATCAGGGTCTGCAGAGGAACATGAGCAACAAGAGATTATGTATGTATGTATGTATGTATGTATCTATCTATCTATCTATCTATCTATCTATCTATCTATCTAATAAGGAATTGACTCAAGTGAATATGAAGTGTTAGAAACTTTAGAATATAAGGTCAGGAAGCTGGAGACCCAGGACAGCAAATGGTGTGGGTTCCAGTCTGAGTCTGAAGGCTTGAGACCCAGGAGAGCCAAGAAGGTGAGTTCCAGTCTGAGTCTGAAGGCCTGAGACCCAGGACAGCTGAGGGTGTGAGCACTAGTGTGAATCTGAAGGCCTGAGACCCAGGAGAGCTGAGGGTGTGAATTCCAGTGTGAGTCTGAAGGCCTGAGACCCAGGAGAGCTGAGGG
>NW_026652321.1:722455-736929 GCF_009828535.3 Hylobates moloch
ATCTCGGGTCACTGCAAGGCAAAACGCTGTCTCTGCAAATACAAAAAAAAAAAAATAGCCAGGCCTGGTGACACCACCTGTAGTCCCAGGTCCTCTAGAGGCTGAGGTGGGAGGGTCGCTTGAGCCCAGCAAGGTGCTGTTTCTTGCAGAGCTGGGTTACCCCACAGGCAATGAGCCCAGAGCAGCGACTCAGAGGTGGTCCCGCAGTCATATTTACACCCGCTGCTAATTACATGCAAATGAAGGGGCGGATTATACAGCAATTTGTGTGTGTGTGTGTGTGTGTGTGTTTAGTAGACAGGGAGTTTCACCATCTTGGCCAGGCTGGTCTTGAACTCCTGGCCTTGTGATCCACCCACCTTGACTTCCCAAAGTGCTGGGATTACAGGCGTAAGCCACTGTGCAGGGCCCATCTATATGTTTTGAAGCACTTGTATTTTGTACTTTGAAGCATTTTTAAATTTAAATAAAAAGGAATAAAGTCAACCAAAAAAAGTCATAGGTTCCTCAAAAATGTAAGCACGGCCAACTTCTAAAAATACCCTTTCAGCCCCATCCTGAGGTCCCAGGAACCAAAACAGAACATCATTACTGCCCCTTCCAATTAGCTGGTGTCACAGGAAGCCGAGCAAGTCACCCTCCAAATTGTCACACACCCCCGCCCTTTGCCCCACCCAGGCAGTGTCTCTGAGCCTTTAATATTAAACAGTGAAGGAGACGGTCGTCTACAAATTGCTATTATAATGAAAGAGGAGAGCTCTGTGTTGGTAAACAGAATGAGTGTCAGGGTCAATAGTCATGTGAGCTTCCCTGAAAGGTGTTAATCGTGTGGCAGGTGCGGGGGGCAGGGGGTGTGGGGGGAAGAAGACTCAGGCATTGGGGCAAATGCCAGGGAAATGTACCTTATTTATTCAGCTCTTCAGCTGTCTACGGGGAATAGCGCCCGTGGCAAGTGAGGTTGCCGTAACCACCCGTGCATTTTAAAATACAAATCGCGTTTCCATATATTAACTGCCTCGGACTGAATTTCCTATCAGGCGTGAGCACCCGATACTGCGTCTCTGGTGAGATGCCATTGACGGAAGTCATTGCCCAAATGGCCATGATTGCGTGTAAGGAGGGCTATAGAAGGGCTGAAATTCATGGCTGGAATGAAGCATCATTTCGAATCCACAGAACGTGGAGATGAAGGCATGAAAATTCTGCTGCTGAGAAAGACGAGATTCTTCATCATCCACAGCTCCTTGTCATCATAGGGAGCTTTGTAAAACACACACACCGGCCGGGCGCATCGGCTCATGCCTGTGATCCCAGCACTTTGGGAGGCTGAGGCAGGCAGATCACCTGAGGTCAGGAGTTCGAGACCAGCCTTCCCAACAGGGTGAAACCCTGTCTCTACTAAAAATACAAAAATTAGCTGGGCGTGGTGGTGCACGCCTGTAATTCCAGCTATTTGGGAAGCTGAGGCAGGAGAATCGCTTGAACCTGGGAGGTGGACGTTGCAGTGAGCTGAGATCGCCCCACTTCGTTCCAGCCTGAGCAATAAGAGTGAAACTCTGTCTCATAAAGCAAGGCCGGGTGCAGTGGCTCACACCTGTAATCCCAGCACTTTGGGAGGCAGAGGCGGGCGGATCACCTGATGTCAGGAGTTCCAGACCAGCATGACCAACATGGTGAAACCCCGTCTCTACTAAAAACACCGAAATTAGCTGGGTGTGGTGGCGCCCACCTGTAATCCCAGTACTTTGGGAGGCAGAGGTGGGCGGATCATCTGAGGTCAGGAGTTCGAGACCAGCCTGGCTAACAGGGTGAAACCCTGTTTCTACTAAAAATTCATAAATTAGCCAGGCTTGGTGGTGCACACCTGTGATCCCAGCTACTTAGGAGGCTGAGGCAGGAGAATGGCATGAACCCAGGGGGTGGAGGTTGCAGTGAGCCGAGATCACACCACTACATTCCAGCCTGGGTGACAGAGCGAGACTCCATCTCAGCAAACAAACAAACAAACAAAACTGCTGGCCTAGGTTGAGTGTGGTGGTTCACATCTGTTATCCTAGCCCTTTGGGAGGCCAAGGTGGGAAGATTGCTTAAGCCCAGGAGTTTCAGACCAGCATAGTTAATATAGCAAGAACCCGTCTCTAACACAATATAAAAATTAGCTGGGTGTGGTGGTTCACACCTGTAACCCAGCACTTTGGGAGGCCGAGGTGGGAAGATCACTTGAGCTGAGGAGTTTTAAACCAGCATAGGCAATATAGCAAGACCCCATCTCTGCAAAAATATAAAAATTAGCTGGGTGTGGTGGTGTGCACCTGTAGTCCCAGCTACTTGGGAGGCCAGGGTGGAAGAATTGTTTGAGCCCAGGAGTGTGAGACCAGCATAGGCAATATAGCACAAATATGAAAATTAGCTGGCTCACGCCTGTAATCCCGGCATTTTGGGAGGCCCAGGCGGGTGGATCATGAGGTCAGGAGATCGAGACCATCCTGGCTAACACGGTGAAACCCCGTCTCTACTAAAAATACAAAAATTAGCCGGGTGTGGTGGTAGGCGCCTGTAGTCCCAGCTACTCGGGAGGCTGAGGCAGGAGAATGGCGTGAACCCGGGAGGCGGAGCTTGCAGTGAGCCAAGATTGCACCACTGCACTCCAGCCCCGGCGACAGAGTGATACTCCGTCTCAAAAAAAAAAAAAAGAAAAAAAAAATTAACTGGGTGTGGTGGTGTGCACCTGCAGTCCAAGCTACTTGGGAAGTTGAGGTGGGAAGACAGCTTGAGCCCAGGAGTTTCAGACCTGCATAGAAAATACGGCAACACTCCATCTCTACCAAAAAATAAAAATTAACTGGGTGTGGTGGTGTGCACCTGTAGTCCCAGCCACTTGGGAGGCTGGGGTGGAAAAATTGCTTGAGTCCAGGAGTTTCAGACCAGCATAGACAATATAACAAGAACCCATCTCTAGAAAAATATAAAAATTAGCTGTGTGTGAGGATGTGCACCTGTAGTTCTTTTCTATATATATATATATATATATAAACTTGCCACGAGTTTCACATGCATCTGACGTGAGGGTCAGATATTTGTTCCTAAGCCACATCGTCCCTTCATATATTTATTCTCTTCTCCTTTTTCTTCCCACTTCCCAGCTCGCTGACCTCCTGATTCCACCTCAGTTACCCCCGCCACCCCCCGTTTCATCTCAGTATCTCAGTTACCACTTGGATTGTAAGTATCCTGCCTGACGGGCTAACTGTGGACATATGGCCCCATCTCTCTCCGTCTTTTTTTTTCTTTCTCACTGTTGCCCAGGCTGGAGTGCAATGGTGTGATCTCGGCTCACTGCAACCTCAGCCTCCTGGGTTCAAGCGATTCTCCTGCCTCAGCTTCCCAAGTAGCTGGGATTACAGGTGCCCACCACCACGCCCAGCTAATTTTTTATTTTCTTATTTTTTTATTTTTAGTAGAGATAGAATTTCACTATGTTGGCCAGGCTGTTCTCGACCTCCTGACCTTGTTATCCGTCCGCCTTGGCCTCCCAAAGTGCTGGGATTACAGACATGAGCCACTGCACCCAGCCACATATTATATATTATACGTTTATTTTACTTTATTTTATTTATTATACTTTAAGTTCTGGGGTACATGTGCAGAATGTGCAGGTTTGTTACACAGGTATACATGTGCCATGGTAGTTTGCTGCACCCATCAACCTGTCACCTACATTAAGTATTTCTCCTAATGCTATCGCTCCCCTAGCCCCCTACCCTGTTTGAATGTAAAAAAAAAAAAAAAAAAAAGAAAGAAAGAAAGAAAAAGAAAGAAAGAAAGAAGATTGGGCATGGTGGCTCACGCCTGTAATCCTAGCACTTTGAATCATGAGGTCAGGATTCAAACCACCTGGCCAAAATGGTGAAACCCACTCTATAAAAAAAAAAAAAAAATTAGGTGGGTGTGGTGTCTCATGCCTGTCATCCCAGCACTTTGAGAGACTGAGGCGGGCTGATCACCTGAGGTCGGGAGTTCGAGACCAGCCTGACCAACATGGTGAAACCCCGTCTCTACTAAAAATACAAAAATCAGCTTGGCATGGTGGTGGATGCCTGTAATCCCAGCTACTCCAGAGGCTGAGGCAGGAGAATCGCTTGAACCCAGGAGGTGGAGGTTGCAGTGAGCCGAGATCACGCCATTGCACTCCAGCCTGGGCAATAAGAGCAAAACTCCGTCTCAAAAAAAACAAAACAAAACCCAACGTGGCCCCACTGGAGTAGGCGTTTAATGAAAACAGAACCCTGTACTCAGAGAGGCAGCTGTAGCAGGCAACGTGGTAATGAGAAACAGATGCCCAGACACGACCCAAACCCTTTTTCTGATTATTCAGAAATGGAATCTACAAAGGCACTTTGTAACTTGTTTCATAAGGACTTAATTTCTCTCGGCAATAACAGGCCATTAAATCTGCTTAGAGCTGGGATTACAAGAAGAGAAGAATCGTGGTTTTCGTGTGTGTGTGTGTGTGTGTGTGTGTGTGTGTGTGTGTGTGTGTGTGGTTTTTATTTTCTTAATTCTGTCCCTAACTCTTTTGCTCAAAGAGAAAAAGGGCAGAAAGCAGCTACATCGCAGCTCCTGTCCACTTCGCTCTGTGCAACTGAAAATACCTTTTCACAGTGAGAGGATGAGGTGCACATTCAAATATAAGGTCTGATGGGGCCGGGCGCGGTGGCTCACGCCTGTAATCCCGGTACTTTGGGAGGCCGAGGCGGGTGGATCACGAGGTCAGGAGATCGAGACCATCCTGGCTAACATGGTGAAACCCCGTCTCTACTGAAAATACAAAAAATTAGCCGGGCGTGGTGGCAGGTGCCTGTGGTCCCAGCTACTCAGGAGGCTGAGGCAGGAGAATGGCGTGAACCCGGGAGGCAGAGCTTGCAGTGAGCCGAGATTGTGCCACTGCACTCCAGCCTGGGTGACAGAGCAAGACTCCGTCTCAACAAAACAAAACAAAACAAAAGATCTGAGGGTAGCTCACCAAGTCTGTCTTGCAGAGAACAAGGCTGGGGGGATGGTAAGCAAATCCTATCCCAAGGTGTCTGTGACCTTTCAGATCCTTCTGGGAAAATCAGCGTCTCCAAGCTTCAGCTTCCCCGTTCCTCATCTGAACTTGAAATTGGGTCTGTTGAGAGAGGACTTTGATGTTTATTTATTTATTTTTGAGATGGACTTTCAATCTTGTCATCCAGGCCGGAGTGTGGTGGCGCGATCTCGGCTCACTGCAACCTCCGCCTCCCAGTTTCAAGTGATTCTCCTGCCTCAGCCTCCTGAGTAGCTGGGATTACAGGTGCCTGCCACCATGTTTGGCTAATTTTGTATTTTTAGTAGAGATGGCGGGGTTTCACCATGATGGTCAGGCTGGTCTCGAACTCCTGACCTCAGGTGATCTACCCGCCTCGGCCTCCCAAAGTGCTGGGATTACCACGGAGAGGAATTTTAAAACCCAGCTGTGTTAGCCTGTGTTCATGCTGCGGATAAACACATTACTTAAGACTGGGAAGAGGTTTCGTGGACTCACAGTTCCACGGGGCTGCGGAGGCCTTTCAATCACGGTGGAAGCCAAAAGCCACATCTGACATATGTGCAGGGAACCTCCCCTTCATAAAACCATCAGATGTCATGAGTCTTATTCACTACCACGAGAATAGCACGAGAAAGACCCCCTCTTCCCATTTCCCCTTCCCCATGATTCAATTCCCTCCCCTGGGTCCCTCCCACAACACATGGGAACGGTAGGAGCTATAATACAAGATGAGATTTGGGTGGGGACACAGCCAAACCCTATCACCACCCACGTCTCCCACACCCCAAACCTGTGTGTGACTTTAGCCCCAACCCCGACGCCCTCCCAGTTGGGCAGAGTTGTTTCAGAAAGACAGAATGAGGCACAGAGAAAACCTTCCTGGGTTTCGGGTTCTGACAGTGCGTGCGTTGATGGCCTATTCTCAGGGGACACAGCTTACGTCAATATCCTCCCCATCTACCTGCTGCAGGAGGAGTTTACTGAGTAGCTGACTGGTTCTGAAAATCCCACCTCACTTCCTCTGCAAGGTACTGTCAGCGCACAGGGGCCAAGCCATCTCACTGACTTTGTGCAGTTTTTGTTTGTTTGTTTGTTTTGTTTTGTTTTGTTTTTTGAAACTGAGTCTCGCTCTGTCACCCGGCCTGGAGTGCAATGGTGCAATCTTGGCTCACTGCAACCTCTGCCTCCCGGGTTCAGGCCATTCTCCTGCCTCAGCCTCCCAAGTGGCTGCGATTACAGGCACGTGCCACCATGGCTCGCTAATTTTGTATTTTTGGTAGAGACAGGGTTTCTTCATGTTGGTCAGGCTGGTCTCGAACTTCCGACCTCAGGTGATCCGCCCTCCTTGGCCTCCCAAAGTGCTGGGATTACAGGCATGAGCCACTGCTTCCGGCCCACTTATTATTTTTCTTTGTCTATGTTTTGAGTCTAACGATCCTGGCAGGTGCACAAGGATGATTCTAAACCATCGCTTCCTGGGAAGGGGCGGATGTAGCTTTAATGCTGCTGCTTCAGCTCCTCGTTGTTTCCTTGACTCACGTTCTAGGCTTGAGAGAGGTGATCTTGCTCAGGAGACAGCTGCCCCCAAAGACCGAACCAAACAACTGTGGGTCCTGCTAGGTGTGGACAAGAAGGTGACAGCCATGCAGGGATGTAGAGGGAGAGCATCTGGACCTCAGGGAGCAGCCCTGGGCAGGGAAACGTGGACCACATGGAGGAAGAGTGAGAAGATGTGGATGGTGGAGCAGAGCGAATGCAGGCAAAGCCCCCAGGCAGGTGCAGGGCTGACCACAGAATGCCGTGGGCTCCATGCCAGCGTTGCCCACCCTCTTGCCCTGGATCCATGCTCTGAAGCCCCTCTTCACATCCTCACCTGTTCTCACATGAGCACCTTCCTCCCTTGCTGAGTGGATGAGAATGGGGTCCACCCGGCTGGATGGGGTGCTGTGGACAGGACCAGCATGCTAGAGAAACAGAGAGACAGAGAAAGAGGGACACACAGAGAGAGAGATGAGGGAGCGGAGAGCAAAGACCATTTCACGTTGCACCATTCGGCCACCAGGTGGGCGCACCTGGTGAAAGGTAAGACCCCGGAGGTGGTGATGCAGGAGGACCACCCTGATCAACGCCCACAGGGTCTCTGGGAGATGAGAGCAGATGAGGACATTGGAGACAGCACAAGACACTCTGCAGGGGACAGAATTGCATCCTCTCCAAAATTCGCATCCACCCAGAACCTGTGAACATCACCTTCTTTGGAAATACGGTCTTTGCAGTTTTAGTCAAGTTGTGGTGAGGTCATATTGGATTAGGGTGGACTCTAAATCCAATGAGAGCTGTCCTTTAAGAGACAGAAGAGGAGACACAGACACAGAGGAGAAGGCCACTGGAGATGAAGGCAGAGACTGGAGTGATGTGGCCACAAGCCCAGGGATGCCTGGAGCCCCCAGGAGCTGGGAGAGGCAGGAAGGATCCTCCCTAGAGCCTCCAGAGAGAACTTGATACATTGGAAGCGGATTGAACCATGTATCCCAAAAAAGATATGCTCATAGTCTAACCCAAGAACCTGTGAGTGGAGGCAGAGACTGGAGTGATGCAGCCAGAAGCCCAGGGATGCCATTCCAGACCCCCAGAGAGGGAGGATGCCTGGAGCCCCCAGGAAGGAATTTATGCTAAACAAGGGGTGGATAATTCATGCCTCCCCTTTTTAGACCATATAGGGTAATTTCCAGACATTGCCATGGCATTTGTAAACCGTCTTAGTGCTGGTGGGAGTGGAGCAGTGAGGACGACCAGAGGTCACTGTCGTGGCCATCTTGGTTTTGGTGGGTTTCATTCCGCTTCTTTACTGTAACCTGTTTCATCAGCAAAGTCTTTATGACCTGTGTCTCGTGCCAACCTCCTATCTCATCCTGCAGCTCAGGATGCCTTATCCGTCTGGGGATACAGCCCAGTATGTCTCAGCCTCATTTTACCCAGCCCCTATTCAAGCCAGAGTTGTTCTGGTTCCAGTGCCTCTGACAATACCCAAAGGCTGGAGTTCATCTTGGGGACACATCCAGAGTACAATTGCTGGGCTGGGGAAGCCGTGTTTCTCAACTTTGTAAGATCAGGCCAAACCCTTTCTAAAATGGTGGTAGAGATGGACATTTCGCCCCACGATGTTGACGAAAGCCAATCTGTGGCACCTACAGCAACATCTGCAAATGTCAGAATTCTTCATTTTTAACATTTTTGCCAATCATATCGTTACAGGCGGGTCTTTGTTCTTAGAGTGCCCAAGATGCGGGCAGGCCACTCCCAAGATGGCAGCCGGCCACTCCCAAGATGGCAGCCAGCCACTCCCAAGATGGCGGCAAGCCTTCTGTTCTCTGAGCTGGGGTTCTTGGCCTCACAGATTCCAAGGAATGGAACCTTGGGCCATGCGGTGAGTGTTGTAGCTCTATTAGAAGCCATGGGTCACGGAAGAGAACCATGGAACCCAGCAACTAGTGTTCAGCTCCATTAGGACGAACCCAGGCACTTAGCCACGCAGGAACAATGATTGGGAGCAGCAGTGGGCATCTCGGTGGATCAGAAGCACAGCAGATACCCTGCCTGATCCAGAGGGATGGAAGTCAATGGTGGGTCTGCAATGGCGGCGTTCAGCAGTGGTGGACAGTGAGCGAAAGCTCAGTTCGACCCGGAACAAACATGCACCAGAAGAGTGTACAATTGCAAGATTTAATAGCGTGAAAATAGAACTCCCATACAACAGGAGGGGACCCTAAGGGGGTTGCCCCCTCCCGGCTCAAATGCCTGGGTTTGTATCCCAATCATTGTCCCTCCCCTTGTGCTTTCAGGTGATAGATGATTTGACTATTTCTTTACCTCCTGCTTTTAGCCTAATCTGTATTTTAGTGAGCTCCCTCTTTACTACCCGATTGGTCGGGTGTGAGCTGAGTTACAAGGCCCGTGTTTAAAGGTGGGTGTGGTCACCGTCCCCAGCTAGGCTTAGGAATTCTGAGTCAGCCCAGGACATCCAGCTAGTCCTGTCTTTCAATATTGGTGTGAAAAGAGTGTCTCACGGCAGTCTTGATTTGCCCATCAGGTAACGTGTCTAAAAATGTTTACAGTAGCCCCGTCCTAAAATACCCCATAGAAATATTCCTATTTCCATTTCCTGTTTCCACGAGGAAATAACCTAATGCCCATAGGCAGAAGGATGCATCCATAAGTCGTGGAATATTCACCCGCTGGGATATTACGGAGTCACCAAAATGAAGAGACAGCAGAAACCCAGTATGGATGAATCTTTGTAATGACGTTTTCAGTGGGAAATGCTGGTCTCAAAAAATTACATAGAGCATGATATACACTTTTCATAAAGTTAGAGACAATTAAAATAGAGAAATGCAATAAAGTGATGTAACAAAGGAAATTCAGAAAATAAATGATATCAAAGTCCAAAGACACTCTGTTTATGTATTGGTGACAGTTGGACAGATTGCATTAGAGTGTTAAAAGGGACTCTACCTACACCGCCTGAAAAAAATCAACTATAAAATTGTATTGGGGTATTAAGAATATCTAACTAACATCTTAAATATATATATAACTATTAAGATAAAAGTGAAGGCAAAAATTAAGGCTCAAGAGCCGAGAGTCCTAACGGCAGAGCCTGGGAGGACAAATTAAAATAAGAACAACTATAAAGAAAAATGCCCTAATTTGGGGGGTACTTGCTTTGTTGGGAGAAATAATAACATTCCCTTTGATTCTGTCTTCATACAACCCCCTTTCTGCTATTGCCGTTAAAGGTGCCCACAACCACACCTCTAAGCGTTTGCAAGTATTGACCCCTCTCCACAAACTCTCCTAAATCTCCCTGGCAAACTCCTATGCAGTCTGCAAAACCCCATTTACCTGATCCCTCGTGACTCACATTGGTCACCCTTGCAGAAATAAGGCTCAGCTCTCCCTCCTGTGTTTTTGTTTGTTTGTTTGTTTTGCTTCTGTTTTCGTCTGGGGGATGGTGTTTTGCTCTTGTTGCCCAGGCTGGAGTGCAGTGGCATGATCTCAGCTCACTGCAACCTCCACCTCCTGGGTTCAAGCGATTTTCGTGCCTCAGCCTACAGAGTAGCTCGTATTACAGGCACCTGCCACCATGCCTGGCTAATTTTGTATTTTTAATAGAGATGGGGTTTCTCCATGTTGGCAATATAAAATATATCATGCCTCTTTTGAGTCCGAAGGTGTTTTTCTTTTTTTTCCCTGCTTAGCTTTTCTTTACTTAACAAGTTAACATTTATCCTGAACAAATGGTTTTAAACAGTACCTGAAATCAATGATTTGAGGACTGAACAAAACCTTTGGTGATGCTGAAGGCGGAGACTTCACCACCACACACGATATCCGTGGAGCAAAACTGCACCTGGAACCCGTAAATCTATACAAATTAAAATTAAAATGTAAAAAAGTCCAAAGGAAAGTACTGATCGTCGTTGACTCCATGGAGTAGTCGCCCCTAAGTCCAACCAGCGTTAAAATACTTACGAAAGGAAGGCCGGGTGGGGTGGCTCACACCTATAATCCCAGCACTTTGGGAGGCAGAGGTGAGTGCATCATTTGAGGTCAGGCGTTCGAGACCAGCCTGGCCAACATGGCGAAACCCCATCTCTACTAAAAATACAAAATTAGCCGGGCGTGGTGTCAGGTGCCTCTAATCCTAGCTACTTGGGAGGCTGAGGCAGAAGAATCATTTGAATTGGGGAAGCAGAGGTTGCAATGAGCTGAGGTGCTTGTAATCTCAGCTCCTTGGGAGGCTGAGGCAGAAGAATTATTTGAATTGGGGAAGCAGAGGTTGCAGTGGGCTGAGGTGCCTGTAATCTCAGCTACTTGGGAGGCTGAGGCAGGAGAATCACTTGAATTGGGGAAGCAGAGGTTGCAGTGAGCTGAGATCACCCCACTGCACTCCAGCCTGGGGAACAGAGCAAGACTCTGTCTCAAAAAAAAAAAAAAAAAAAAACCCATCATATGTAAACCATAATTCCTAAGGAGTTTGTGTGTGTGTGTGTGTGTGTATGTGTGTATGTGTGTGTATGTGTTTTGAGGAAGAAAAACAGGGTCTTGCTCTGTTGTCCAGTCTGGAGTACAGCAGCGTTATCATAGCTCACTGCAGCTGCAGCCTCAGCCTCCTGGGCTACAGCGATCCTCCTCCCTCAGCCTCCCGAGTAGCTGGGACCACAGACATTTCCCAGCATGCCCAGCTATTTTTTCATTTGTTGTAGAGATGGGGCCTCACTGTGTTGCCTAGGCTGGTCTTCAACTTCAAGTCTCAAGCAGTCCTCCTGCCTCAGCCTCTCAAACTGCTTTGATCATGGGCATGAGCAGCCACACCCAGCCTAAGCCACATTTGCTTTGAGCTAAGGCCTACGGAAGACGTGGCAACTGTCACGCCGGCTTATTTCCTGGTGACCGGAGGTGACAACCAGCTCAATTTCACCCTGAATTTGTAAAAGTCATTTGGTGCCACCAGCTCCCAGGAAAAGTGACGTTTTTGTCAAAGCTTTCTCAGACTTGACCGGGCACGGTGGCTCACGCCTGTCATCCCAGCACTTTGGGAGGCCGAGACAGGTGGGTCACCTGAGGTCGGGAGTTCGAGACCAGCCTGGACAACATGGTGAAACCCTGTCTCTACTAAAAATACAAACATTAGCCAGGCATGGTGGCGGGTGCCTGTAATCCCAGCTACTTGGGAGGCTGAGGAAGGAGAATTGCTTGAGCCCTGGAGGCGGAGGTTGCAGTGAGCTGAGATCGTGCCACTGTACTCCAGCCTGGGCAACAGAGAAAGACTCTGTCTCAAAGAAAAAAAAAAAAAATTAGCCGGGCCGGGTGCAGTGGCTCACGCCTGTAATCCCAGCACTTTAGGAGGCCGAGACGGGCAGACCACCTGAGGTCAGGAGTTTGAGACTAGCCTGGCCAACGTGGCAAAACCCCATCTCTCCTAAAAATATAAAAATTAGCCAGGTGCAGTAGCGCACTCCTGTAATTCTAGCTACTCAGGAGGCTGAGACAGGAAAATTGCTTGAACATGGGAGGTGGAGGTTGCAGTGAGCCGAGATCATGCCACTGCACTCCAGCTTGGGAGACAGATCCAGACTCCATCTCAAAAAAAAAAAAAATTAGTCTGGTGTGGTGGCGGGTGCCTGTAATCCCAGCTACTCGGGAAGCTGAGGCAGGAGAATTGCTTGAACCCTGGAGGCGGAGGTTGCAGTGAGCCGAGATCGTGCCACTGTACTCCAGCCTGGGCAACAGAGAAAGACTGTGTCTCAAAAAAAAAAAAAAAATTAGCTGGGCCAGGTGCGGTGGCTCACGTCTGTAATCCCAGCACTTTAGGAGGCCGAGACGGGCAGATCACCTGAGGTCAGGAGTTCGAGACTAGCCTGGCCAACATGGTGAAACCCCGTCTCTACTAAAAATATAAAAATTAGCCGGGCGCAGTAGCGCATGCCTGTAGTCCCAGCTACTCCGGAGGCTGAGGCAGGAGAATTGCTTGAACCTCAGAGGCAGAGGTTGCAATGAGCCGAGATCACACCACTGCACTCCAGCCTGGGAGACAGAGCAAGACTCCATCTCAAAAAAAAAAAAAAATTAGTTGGGCGCGGTGGCAGGTGCCTGTGATCCCAGCTACTCCGGAGGCTGAGGCAGCAGAATTGCTTGAACCCGGGAGGCGGAGGTTGCAGTGAGCCGAAATTGCACCATTGCACTCCAGCCTAGGTGAGAGGGTGAAAGTCCATCTCAAAAACAAACAAATAACAAACAAAAACAGCAAAAGTTTCCCAAACTCCTTCTTTAGCCACGTGATTCTAGATCATTGGGTAATCCTCCAGGCATCCCAGCCAGAGAATGTCAAATCATTTCCACCCTTTCTGTTCTGGCCTTTGGTAAGCAGAGATTTGTCTACAAGGTCTCCAGCGGCACAGAAATGAATATTAGGGCTCCCCCAAAAAACATCTTAGACTCTTAATGGGGCCAAAGTGAACACCAGCATTCCAGGCTGTGATTATGGCTCTGAACTTCATTTTGTTTTGTTACGGCTTTTTGGGCAATACCTTCACAGAAACTGCAGACTCGTAATGGAATATTATGCAGCCTGGAAAAGGAACAAGGTTCCGACAAAGACAGCAATGTGAATGAAACACATTTTATAAATAATATTTTATTTTATAAATAAATAAATAAAATAAATAAATAAAAATTATAAATGAAATGTGTTTCAAGTTAGAGCATCAATTATGGGTTAGAGTGTCAATTACAGCAGTCGACACCCCCAACCCCTCCGAATTACAACATTCAACACAAATCACTTTAATGCTGGCACCCTTTGGACGTCTAAGTGTGAAACCACATAAATCGTTCTGGATATGAAAATAAGTAAATAAAAATGGAAGTTCAACTCTATTATGCCAACCACACTTTATAAGGGGCAACTGTGGCCAGTTTCAGCTTGTATTTTTGGATTGCATTCGGGGGAAAAAAAAAGAAAAAAAAAGTTGGATTCTTGGTCAACCAGTAAGAGTGGTATAGCGTGTGGAGAAGGCAAGCACTCTGGAAGATTCTTTTGTTTTTTTTTTTTGAAACAGAGTTTTTGCTCTGTCCTCCAGGCTGGAGTGCAGCGGCATAATCTCAGCTCACTGCAATCTCTGCCTCCCAGGTTGAAGCAATTCTCCTGCCTCAGCCTCCCGAGTAGCTGGGATTAAGGCGTGCACCATCACACCCGGCTAATTTTTTTGTATATTTAGCAGAGATAGGGTTTCACCATATTGGCCAGGCTGGTCTCGAACTCCTGACGTCAGGTGATCTGCCCACCTTGGCTTCCCAAAGTACTGGGATTTCAGGGGTGAGTCACCGTGTCCGTCCATTCTGGAAGATTCTTTACCCAACCTCTCACCTGTTAAAAAAGAAAATTCAGAATGTACACTCTTTTTTATGATGACAAAATACAAATATATAAAATTCAGCATTATAACCGTTTTAAACTGAATGGGTCAGTGACATTTAGCGCTTTCACAATGTGGTACAACCATCACCAATCTCTAGGTCCAGAACATTCTCGTCACCCCCAAAAGCACACCCCGTACGCATTAAGCAGTCACTCCCATTTCTCCTCCCGTGGGTGCCCAGGCCCTGGCACCCAAAATTCCACTATTTTTCTCTAGGGGTTTGCCTGTTCATCACATTTCATTGAAAGGGAATCACACACTACGTGTCCTTTTGTGTTTGTGCCTGGCTTTTCTCCCTGAGCATGATGTCTTCAAGGTTCATTCATGTTGCAGTCTTTGTCAGAGCCTTGTTCCTTTTCCAGGCTGCATAATATTCCATTATAATATTCCATTGCATGGATGAACTATGCTGTGTTTCTCCA
>NW_026652321.1:737029-745823 GCF_009828535.3 Hylobates moloch
CGTCCCATTTGGGGCTGTCATGGATGAGCCGCTTTGCTGAGGATGTGCAGAATGGGGTGTCTGAGGTCTACCTGCGTGGAGCCAGGTGCACCTGCGGATCTTGCTGACACGCGCGGGAATTCTGCATGTTCATCAACAGGGAAATGAATCCCTGTGTCTTTAAGGGTCTGCTGCAGTTAATAGATGATCCACCGTGTCGTGTCACGGCCCAGGTGAGTGACAAGCCAGTGCCGACAGAGAGTGAGATGTGTCTGTCACTTTGCTGACAGCCCTGGCACATTCTGCAAAATGCCTCAGCTCCTGCTGCCTAATTTTCTGCTGTGAGAGCCAGGTGGCTTCCTTTGGTCTCCACAGGAAACAAAATGTCTCGGAAATCTTTCCCCAAAGCACAGGCTTCATACATTCATGGGGTCTCACCTTGTTGGGAGAACGGTGGCAGAATCAGAAAGGTGACGGGGGCTAGCTGGGAACACCTGTGTGCGGATTCTTCAGCATCTGCAACAGCCTGGTTTGCAAACTCAAGGGAACTGTGGGCGCTGGGAGATTCCTGAAGGCAGGTGGCTGGTCGGAAGGATGTGAAAAGACTCAGTTGGATCCCAGGGGTAGTGGGTGAAAGGCAATTCCTGTGTTCACAGCTGGTTGCCATGGACGCCTGTTGCCACGGATGCCTGGTGTACAGGGTGTGGTTCTTTTCTCAGGTGAGTACCCAACAGCCAAGTTATCGCAGTCCATCTGAGTTACCTGCAAACAGATGCACCATTCATGCCCCACCTCGGGGCTTGTTCTTTTCTTCAGCACACTCCTGGCTTATACCTGTGTGCTCAGATGCAGAGGTAAAGCATTTTAAGGACACCTGCAGGAATCTGTCCGGTGGCAATGACCCATTCGGACCCAAGAAAGTGCAAGAGTGATGCCTTCTTGCTCTGCTCTCATCTGGAAGTGCCTCTCTCCCTTGCCATGGAGAGGCTGGCCATGTAACGCTCACCGTGGCTCTTTCAGATACGTCATCTCCCCATTTCACAGATGAAGAAACTGAGGCTGAAGAAGAGTCAGCCTCATGCCTCAGTACCAGTAATGGGGGGAGTTGGGCTGACTCCAAACCTGTTCCCAAAGATGGCACTAACAAATGCTGGCAACGTGGTGGTCACGAAGAGTGTCATCAACTCCAGATAGCAACCAGGTCTCCTTACCAGAAAACCTAACAGGCATTAGTTTGATAGATGCATCATTGCGTATGTCTCTGTCCATCTATGCATTCTCCATCTATCCATCTATCATCTCTCCGTTCACCTATTCATCTATCAATCTATCCATTCATCTATCCATTCTTTATATCTATTCCTCTATCTATCCATCTCTTTATCTCTATTTATCCATCATCCATCTATCTTCTATTTATATTCTGTCATCTCTCTCTCAATCTTCTATCTATCCTATCAATCTACTACCTAAAGCTATCTGTATTCTATCTATCCAAACATCATCTGACCTACCTACATCTATCATCTCTCTAGCTCTCTAGCTCTGTCTATATATCTGTCTATATCATCTCTATATCAGTCATCTATTCCTCTATCTATCTATTACCTATCTATCTATCTATCTATCTATCATCTATCTATCTATCTATCATCTATCTACCATCTATCAATACATCTATGTATCAATCATCTATCTCTCAATCAGTACATCTGTCAATGTATCAATCATCTATCTACATCAGTACATCTATGTATCAATCATCTATCATGTATCTATCTATACATCTATCTATCTATCTATCTGTCTATCTATCTATCTATTTATCTATCTATCTAGCTATCATCTATCTCAGTACGTCTGTCTACGTATCAATCATCTGATTGAAGAAAGGGATCGGAGATGGAGTCAATGTCACCAGCATAAGAAATGCAGGATGTGGCTCCCATTCCTTGAAACCTCTGTCTTCCTCCTGATTTATAAGTCCTGTCTGAGATTCTCCTCTGGTGTTTATTTGCTGTTTTTCTTGTGAAGCCAGATTTCCAAGCCTATTTTCGCATTGGTTTTGAAGGTTCTGATGGAAAACATGTGCCTGGAGATAAATGTACGTTAACCAAATGTGTGTCTTCTGGAATATTCTCTGGATAGCTTTAGCCAGTGAGGAGTAAGGACAGCTGCTTCTTTTGGTCCCTACAGTGACCATTGTTTGTCTCTACCTGCACAACTTCTATCTCTCCTCCAGTTTAAGCAACGAGTTTCCTGCAGGTGAACATCCTGGCACCATAATTGGTTCAAAGATGGGCATAGGACTCAGTGCAAGACCTGAGTTTGTGCAGAAACTGAGCAGTGTAACAGCCTGGGAGGAAGTCCTGGAGGGACTTGAGCAAGGTGACTTATCAGAGACAGAATCTGAGGAGAAGGCTCAGAACTTACCTCTAATCTCTTGCAGGTTGAAGCCAACAACTCAACTGAAAACCAGAGCTCATGGTTGCTGTTGAGACAGTCCACACTTTCCAGCCTCCTGAAGCAGAGAGTGGAGAAGAATGAAGAGGAACTGGGGAGGTAGAGACTCTCATGGGTTTATTGTAATACTTGAGTGAGTTAGCCCTTTCGAACAAACTTGACACTGAGCGGGTGTTGATTACAAATGAGATGTTTCCTGTGTTACTAATGGACACCCAGAAGAGGCAGGGTATTAGAAAGGGTATTAGCTTCCACTGGCTGCTGTAACAAAAATGATGACAAACATCATCTTAGTTTATTTTTTACCGCTATAAAAGAGTGCCACTGATTAGGTAATTTATAAACAATGGGAGTTTATTGGTCTCATGGTTCTGAGGTCTGGGAAGTCTGAGGTCAAGGCGCTATGCCTGGTGAGGATCGTTTTGCTATGTCATCCATTGTGAACTATCTCTTCGAGGTACTTCATATCCCCACTTCAGAGATGAAGAAACTGAGTTTGAAGAATGGTCAGTCTTATGGCTCAGCCTCAGTGATGGGTAGAGTTGGGTTGACTTCAAACCTACTCTGAAAGATAGCATTAAGAAATGCTGGCAATATGGCGGTCACCAATAGCGTTCATCAACTCCAGATGGCAAGGAGGTCTCCTTACTAGAAAACTTCACAGCTATTGGTGAAGGAAGGGCACAGAGTTGAAGTCAACATGGTCGACTCCTTGAAACCTCCATCTTCCCTCTGACGTACAGCAAGTCCTGCCTGAGATTCTCCTCTGGTGATTGTTTGCTGTTTTTCAACTGGATGAGCTCCAGAGCCCAAGCAAACTGGGGCAATGATGAGGGGAGGGTGTGACGGATAGATATATAGATAAATGATAGAGATAGATAGATGGGTAGATAGATATATAGGTATATAGATGATAGATGGATATATATAGATAGATAGATGATAGATGGGTAGAATATATAGATAGATGATAGATGGATAGATTGATAGATGGGTAGATAGATATATAGATAGATGATAGACGGATAGATTGATAGAAGGGTAGATATACAGATAGATGGGTAGATAGATAAATGATAGATGAATAGATAAATGATAGAAGATGGACAGATACGTAGATGATAGATGAATAAATGGATAAATGATAGATGAATAGATAAATGACAGATGGATAGATAAATGACAGATGGATAGATAGATAAGTGATAGATGAATAGATAAAAGATAGATGATGGACAGATACATAGATGACAGATGGATAAATAGATAAATGATAGATGAATAGATAAATGATAGAAAGATAAATGACAGATGGATAGATAGATAAATGTAGATGAATAGATAAAAGACACATTGATAGATAAATGATGGATAGATACATAAACAATGGATGATAGATAGATATATAGATGGGTATTTAGATGGATAGATAGATAAATAGATAAGTAATACATGAATAGATAAATGACAGATGGCTAGATAGATAAATTATAGACGAATAGATAAAAGACAGATGATGGGCAGATAGATGATATATGGATAAATAGATAAATGATAGATGGATAGATAAAAGAAGATGGACAGATAGATGATAGACGGATAAATAGATAAATGATAGATGAATAGATAAATGATGGATAGATAAATGACAGATGGATAGATAAATGATAGATGAATAATAAAAGATTGATAGATAAATGATGGATAGATACATAAACAATAGATCGATCGATCGATAGATAGATGATAGATGGGTATTTAGATGGATAAATAGATAAATAAGTAACAGATGAATAGATAACTGATAGGTGGACAGATACGTACAAGATTTCCAAGTGTATTTTCACGTTTTCACCTTGGTTTCATCGGTCCTGATATAAAACATGTGCCTGGAGATCAATGTGCTTCGAATTAGGATTTTTTTTTCTTTTTTCTCTTTTTGCTCCAAAAGGTTAGGAGAGTCCCATGAATAGAACGTGTGAGGGATCTGTTTAGTGTTCGGAGCTGGCTGGAGAGGCTCCAACATGACTCGTTGCTGGATGCTAAACAGGTGGTCCCCAGAGAAAGACCTGGGTCTGGAGGTGAGGGTTGTAGGGTTTATGTGCCAGCAACAGAACAGGCCCTTCCTTGGAGAAGTATGTGTGAACCTGTCGCCCTCCCCACCTAAAGGTGTTCTGGGTTTGAGGAGGTTGTCCGTGGTGACTGTATGACCCCAAAAGTCAAACAGAAGAACGTGCTTTATCCTTTCTTCTGCTTTAGGGAGGCGAATGTTTGCAGCAGTTCTTGCTAATTCGTGTAGCATGTGACTAGTTGCATCAGGGATGAAACAGGGTAGGTAGCTAGGTAGACAGTTAAGTATGTACATACATATATACATAGATGGCAGATAGACAGGGAATAGATCAATGCCTGATAGATAAATAGATGCTGGATAGAGAGATAGATAGAAGATGAATAGAGAGATAGGTGATGGATGGAGAGAGAGGGATACGTAGATAGAGGATTGATTGATTGATCGATTGATAGAGGTAGATACATGGATACAAGAGCCATACACATTAAGGTGTGTATACATGCAGAGATAGATGATAGAGATAGATATTATGTAGATAGATAGGTAGATAGATGATAGATGATGGATAGAGAGACAGGAGATAGATGCTGGATAGAGAGACAAAGAGATAGAGATAGATAATGGATAGATAGATGAGGTACATAGATGTAGATAAATAGATAGCTAATAGATAGATAGACAGATAATAGATGATTGATGGATAATGGATAGAAAGGTAGATAAACACATCATACGTAGGTAGATAATACATTGCTGTTGAGACAGTCCACACTTTCCGGCCTCCTGAAGCAGAGAGTGGAGAAGAATGAAGAGGAACTGGGGTGGTAGAGACTCTCTTGGGTTTATTGTAATACTCGAGTGAGTTAGCCCTTTTGAACAAACATGACGTTGAGCAAGTGTTGATAACAAATGAGATGTTTCCTGTGTTACTAATGGACACCCAGAAGAGGCAGGGTATTGGAAAGGGTATTAGCTTCCACTGGCTGCTGTAACAAAAATGATGACAAACATCATCTTAGTTTATTTTGTACCGCTGTAAAAGAGTGCCACTGATTAGATAATAGATAGATAACAGATTGATAGATAATAGATAGATAGATGATAGATTAAATAGATAGATGATAGATAGATGATAGGTAGATAGATAATAGGTAGATGGTAGATAGCTAGATAGCTAGATAGATGATAGATAGATAGATGATAGATAGACAGATATATAGATAGATAAATAGATGATAGACAGATAGACAGATAGCTAGATAGATGATAGATAGACAGATATATAGATAGATAGATGATAGACAGACAGATAGTGATAAATATTTAGACTGATAGATATGTATAGATAGATAGATAGCTAGATAGATGATAGATAGATGATAGACAGATAGCTATATTATAGATAGACAGATATATAGATAGATAGGTGATAGACAGATAGATGATAAATAGATATTTAGACAGATAGATATATAGATAGGCAGATAGATAGATAGGTGATAGATCGATATATAGACAGATAGATAAATAGATGATAGACAGATAGCTAGATAGATGATAGATAGATAGATGATAGACAGATAGATGATCGATAGATATTTAGACAGATAGATATATAGACAGACAGCTAGATAGATGATAGATATATAGACAGATAGATGATAGATAGATAGCTAGATGATAGATAGATAAATAGATGATAGACAGACAGCTATATAGATGATAGATAGATAGACAGATAGATATATAGATAGATGATAGACAGACAGATAGATGATAGATATTTGACAGATAGATATATAGAGAGATAGATAGCTAGATAGATGATAGATAGATAGATGATAGACAGACAGATAGACAGATAGCTAGATAGATGATAGACAGATATATAGATAGACAGATGATAGACAGACAGATAGCTAGATAGATGATAGATATATAGATAGATAGATGATAGACAGATAGATGATAGATATTTAGACAGCTAGATAAATAGATAGCTAGATAGATAGATATATAGACAGATAGATGATAGATGATAGATGATAGATAGATAGATAGATAGATAGATAGATAGATAGATAGATAGATAGAAAGAATATCAATTTGTTCTCACATTGCTATAAAGCAATGCCTGAGCCTGGGTAATTTATAAAGAAAAGAGGTTGAATTGGCTCATGGTTCTGCAGGCTGCACAAGAAGCCCAGTGGCTTGGGCTTCTGAGGAGGCCTCAGGAAACTTATAATCATGGTGGAAGGTGAAGGGGAAACAGGTACGTCTTACATTGCTGGAGTAAAAGGAGGGGCGGGGGAGGTGCCACACACTTGTAATCAACCAGATTGCGTGAGAACTCTAGCACAAGAACAGCACAAAAGGGATGGTCCTAAACCACTCATGAGGGACCCACACCCACGATCCAATCACCTCTCACCAGGCCCCACCTCCAACACTGGGGATTACAATTCAGCATGAGATTTGGGCGGGGACACAGATCCAAACCCTATTAGATAGATAGATAAATGATAGATAGATAGATGATTGATGGATAGATAGACAAATGATAGATGGATAGATAATGATTGACGGAGATATAGATAATGATTGATGGATAGATAGACAAATGATAGATGGACACATAATGATTGATGGATGGATAGATAAATGATAGATGGATAGATAAATGATGGATAAATAGATGATAGATGGATAGATAGATGATTGATAGATAAATGATGGATAGATAGATGGGTAGATAGATATATAAATGATAGGTAGATAGATAAATGATAGATGAATAGATAAATGATGATAGATGGATAGATAAATGATAGATGAATAGATAAATGATGGATAGATACATAAACAATAGATGGATAGATAGAAAGATAAATGATAGATGGGTATTTAGATGGATAGATAGATAAATAGATAAATAATAGATGAACAGATAACTGATAGGTGGACAGATAGATAAATGATCGATGTATAGATAAAAGATAGATAAATAAATAATAGATGGATCCATAAATAGTAAATGAATAGGTAAATGATAGATGGGTAGACAAAAGATAGATAAATAATAGATGGATAGAAAAGTAGTAAATGAATCAATAGATAAATGATAGATGGGTAGATAGATGGATAGATAAGTGATAGATGGATAGATAGATGGATAAATGATAGATGGGCAGATACATAGATAACAGAGAGATGACAGACAGGTGAGAAAGAAATGGGTGAAGGAAGAGAGAGAAAGAAGGAGAGAGATTTGGGGTCACTAAATAGCAGAGAAAAAGCATGTACACAAAACTTTTGCAGCAGGTGCAATGGAATATATATATGTTTTTATATTATATATATATATATATAGAGAGAGAGAGAGAGAGACAGAGTCATCAGAGAGTCATCAGACAGCAGAGAGGAAACCCACCCAGCCCTGAGGTCATATACCGCAAGCTGGAAAGAGACGATGAGTCATGTTTGACATGAGAGGTCATTTTCTGCACGTCTGGAATCCAGGCATTGATTTCTCATGCACATTATGGCTGTTGGCTAGAAGATGACCGTTGAACGTCTCTGGAGACAGATCTCTGGGGTGGAGCAGACGAAGGCTGTTTGGTGACTTGCGTTATTTGAAGATTTCCCTGCATGCTACTGAAACCAGATGTAGGGAGCTGTGATCATCTCACTGCCCTCCAGCCTGAGTGACAGAGCGAGACCCTGACTCTTAAAATAAAAAATAAGGCCAGCGCAGTGGCTCATGCCTGTAATCCCAGCACTTTGGGAAGCTGAGGCGGGCGGATCCCCGAGGTCAGGAGTTCAAGACCAGCCTGACCAACATGGAGAAACCCTGTCTCTACTAAAAATACAAAAATTAGCCGGGCGTGGTGGCGGGTGCCTGTAGTCCCAGCTCCTCGGGAGGCTGAGGCAGGAGAATGGCGTGAACCCGGGTACGGAGGTTGCAGTCAGCCGAGATCGCACCACTGCACTCCAGCCTGGGTGACAGAGCAAGACTCCATCTCAAAAAATAAATTCATTAATTAAATAAAAATAACATAAAATAAAATGGGAACGTCTCCACTCCTCAGAGTGACTGGTCCCACCGATCCCACCCTGAAATTTAGTTTCTGACACACTGCAGAATGCAAGTAATTATTGCTCAAAAATTCACTAAAGCCACTGCCCAGAAAGTGAGCTCAAGAAGGTAGGATGTGGGTCTTTTTGTTCAGAAGTATCTCTCTCTCTCTTTCTCTCTCTCTTTTTTTTTTTTTTTTTTTT
>NW_026652321.1:745923-746679 GCF_009828535.3 Hylobates moloch
ACAGAGTCTAGCTCTGTCGCCCAGGCTGGAGTGCAGTGGCGCGATCTCGGCTCACTGCAAGCTCCTCCTCCTGGGTTCAAGCGAGTCTCCTGCCTCAGCCTCCCGAGTAGCTGGGATTACAGGCGCCTGCCACCACGCCCTGCTAATTTTTGTATTTTTAGTACAGACGGGATTTCACCATATTGGCCAGGCTGGTCTCGAACTCCTGACCTCGTGATCTGCCCGGCTTGGCCTCCCAAAGTGCTGGGATGACAGGCATGAGCCACCCGCGCCCGGCCAAAAATGGATTTTAATTTCCTAAATTTCCTGCCTCTAGGAGAAAGTACCTTCTTGATGCTTCAGGAGCTAATTTCCACCCAGATCCTTGATGGCTTCAGGTCTCTGGCTGGCAGATGATGTTACAGTGAGGAAGCCGTCATCCTGTGTGGAGTATGGTTCACGTCAGCATGGTGCGTCCTGGCTATCAAAGAGATACATGTGTCAGATAAAATATGTGTGTATAGATCACGCATAAACTTGCATTCTGGGTCTTCATAAAAAGTTTAAAGAAGGCTGGGTGCGGTGGCTGACGCCTGTCATCCCAGCACTTTGGGGGGCTGAGGCGGGTGGATCACCTGAGGTCAGGAGTTCGAGACCAGCCTGACCAACATGGTGAAACGCTGTCTCTAGTAAAAATACAAAAATTAGCCAGGGGTGGTGGCTCACATCTGTAATCCCAGCACTTTGGGAGGCTGAGGCGGGCAGATCACGAGGTCA
>NW_026652321.1:746779-751167 GCF_009828535.3 Hylobates moloch
TCTCTCTCTCTCTCTTTGTCTCTCTCTCCTCTCTTCTCCTCTCTCTGTTTCTTTCTCTCTCTGTCTCTCTTTCCCCCTCATCTCTCTCTCTGTTTCTCTCTCTTTCTCTGTACACCCCCCTCTCTCTCTGTTCTCCTCTCTTCTTCTTTCTTTCTGTCCCTCTCTCTCTTTCTCTCTCTGCAGGAGCATACACCTGAGAAGGCCCTGAGAGGACACAGCAAGAAGGTGGCTGTCTCCACCCTGGAAGGAGGAAGTGAGCTCTTGACAGAAGCCACCCATGCCAGCAGGTGGCCAGAGCCGCTGACTGTGAGTGAATATTATTTAGGCTGCCTGAGACTCTCTAAACCCGCAAAGGCCCTAAGCCTCACACACCAGCCAACACCCTGTGCTGTCTGCAGTGAGAGCTTTGACAGAGCGCTCCAAGCCCCACAGGGTCCCATGGTGAGAAGCTACAGACCCTTCTTGATATGCCGAGATCCTTCTGTCTCAAAAGGAGGGGCTCTGTTTTGCCCTCAAATCACTCCATGGCTTAAAGGATGCTTTCTGAATACTGAGACGGAATAAAGAAACAAGTTTGGGGCCGGGCGCAGTGGCTCACGCCTGTCATCCCAGCACTTTGGGAGGCCGAGGCGGGCGGATCACCTGAGGTCAGGAGTTCGAGACCAGCTTGGTCAACATGGCGAAAACCCGTCTCTGCTAAAAATACAAAAATGAGCCGGGGCGTGGTGGAGGGCACCTGTCACCCCAGCTACGCGGGAGGCTGAGGTGGGAGAATCGCTTGAACCCGGGAGGCGGAGGTTGCAGTGAGCTGAGATCGCGCCGGCCTGGGCGACAGAGCGAGACTCTGTCTCAAAAAAAAAAAAATAAATGAATAAAGATAAAAATAAATGAGTTTGGTGAAGCAGCCGTTGAGGCCTTCTAGAGGAGCGGGTGATTGTACTCAGATGGTTCGTGCAATCGGTACGAAAAAGGCCTAATTAAGTACAAACGTGTTCCTCATTAACCCTGCCCCCCTCAACACCGAGCCGTTTGGACCCAGTTTATTACATCAGGCGCCACCGCGAAGTCTGTTAGCAGCTTCCTCTAAAGGAGTGAAGACGCTTTTAGAAAAATGAGCTTTTCCTGACAGCTTTGGGACCGCCCAGGGCCTTGGGGATGGGTGGACAACATGAGGCACTTGGCAGCTTTGTCCTGAGCTAGGAGGGAATGTTCGGTGCATCCTTATCTACCTGAGTCTACAAAGCACAGTTCGTCAGCTCAGGCTGGTTATAGCAAAACAACTCAGAACGTGCGGCCTCCAAAAGAGACCTTTATTTTCTCAGAGTTCTAGAAGCTGCACGTCCAGAATCAGGGAGTCGCTGGCATGGGTGGGTTTTGGAGAGGGTTCCCTTGCCCCCTCCAGGGTACAGACAGCTGCCTTCCCTCTCTGTCCTCACAGGGCATTTTCCTGATGTATGCTCCTGCAGACAGAGAGAGGGAGAGACACAGAGAGAGAGAGAGAGAGAGGAAGGGGGGTACAGAAAAAGAGAAAGACAGAGAGAAAGAAAGAGGAGAGGGGAAAGAGAGAGATACTGAGAAAGAGAGGAGAAAATACAGAGAAAGAGAGAGAGAGAAGAGAGGAGAGGAGAGAGAGAGAGAAGAGAGGAGAGGAGAGAGAGAGGGGGTACAGAGAAAGAGAAAGAGAGAGAGAAAGAGAGAGGAGAGGGGAAACAGAGAGGTGCTGAGAAAGGAGAAAATACAGAGAAAGAGAGAGAGAGAGACAGAGAGAAGAGAGGAGAGGAGATAGAGGGAGAGAGGTACCGAGAAAGAGAGAGAGAGAGAGACAAAGAGGAGAACAGACGAGAGGAGACGCAGAGAGAGACAGATACTGAGAAAGAGAGGGAGAGAGGACAAAATAAAGAGAAAGAGAGACGGACAGACAGAGAGAGAAGAGAAGAGAGGAGGAGGGGGGTACTGAGAAGGAGGAGGAGAGAAAGCAACAGAGAGAGGAGAAGAGAGGAGAGGAGAGGAGAGAGAAGTACTGAAAAAGAGAAGGAGGAGAAAATAAAGAGAAAGAGAGAGAGACAGAGAGAGAAGAGAGAGAGACCAAGAAAGAGAGAGAGAGAGAGGAGAAAATAAAGAGAAAGAGAGAGAGACAGAGAGAGAAAGAAGGAGAGAGGAGAGGAGAGAGAGGGGGGTGTACAGAGAGAGAGTAGATGGGAAAGACAGAGGTACTGGGAAACAGAGAGAGGAGAAAATACAGAGAAAGAGAGAGAGACAGAGACAGAGAGAGAAGAGAGGAGAGGAGATAGAGGGAGAGACAGAGAGAGAAAGAGAGAGAGGAGAGGGGAAACAGAGAGGTAGTGAGAAAGAGTGAGAGAAGAAAATAAAGAGAGAGAGATAAAGAAACAGACTCAGCGGCTCTTCGTCTGCTGGTCCACACCCACAAGCCCACCTGGATAGACAGTGAAGCAGGTGAACTGCAGGGAGAAGAGAGGGTAGAAGACATTTGTAGGAAGACACACGGGGGAGGCTGACCCAAAACCTTGATGCGAGTTTGAGAGAGAGAGAGTCGATATACCAGCATTATGACCTGATAAAGGCCAAACAGTGATTGTAGGGGGGCCTTGAAATTTTTGTCCTAGATGCTCGTGTCAAAAGCAGTACCAGGCTGGAGGTGGAGGCTCACACCTGTCATCCCAGCACTTTGGGAGGCCGAGGCGGGCAGATCACCTGACGTCAGGAGTTCATGACCAGCCTGGCCAACATGGTGAAACCCCATCTCTACTAAAAATACAAACATTAGCCAGGCGTGGTGGCGGGCGCCTGTCATCCCAGCTATTCAGGAGGCTGAGGCAGGAGAATTGTTTGAATCCGGGAGGCGGAGTTTGCAGTGAGTCGAAATCGCACCATTACACTCCAGACTCGGCGACAGAGAGAGACTTGGTCCCAGAAAAAAAAAAAAAAAATGCAGTACCATTTGCCAAGCAAGACAGCTGGAGAATACCAGATTTGGATACTGTGATGATTAATACTGAACGTCAACTTGATTGGATTGAAGGATGCAAAGTATCGATCCTGGGTGTCTCTGTGAGGGTGTTGCCAAAGGGTATCAACATTGGAGTCAGTGGGCTGCGAGAGGCAGAATCACCTTCAATCTAGGCAGCCATCATCTAATCAGCTGTCGGTGCAGCTAGAATATAATCAGGCAGAAAAATGTGCAAAGAGAGAGTGGTCTAGCCTCCCAGCCTCCATCTTTCTCCCGTGCTGGATGCTTCCTGCCCTTGAACATCTGACTCCCAGTTTTTCAGTTTTGGAAATGGGACTGGCTCTCCTTGCTCCTCAGCCTGCAGAGGGCCTATTGTGGGACCTGGTGATTGTGTGAGTTCATACTGAATAAACTCCCATTTATAGATAGACAGATGATAGATAGATGATAGAGAGATAGATAGATAGATAGATAGATAGATAATAGATAGATGATAGAAAGATAGGCAGATAGATAGATAGATAATAGATAGATGATAGAAAGATAGACAGATAGATGATAGATATAGATAGATAGATAGATATAATAGATAGATGATAGAAAGACAGATATATAGATACATAGATAGATAGATACATACATAGATAGACAGATAGATTGATACATAGATAGGTACACAGATAGATAGATACATACATACATAGATACTACATACATAGATACATAGATACATACATACATACAGACATACATAGATAGATACATAGATACATACATAGATAGATAGATAGATACATACATACATACATACATACATACATACATAGCTCGATACATAGATACATACATAGATAGATACATAAGTAGATAGATACATACATACATAGACAGATACATAGATAGATACATAGATCGATACATAGATACATACCTAGATAGATACATTAGATAGATAGATGATAGATAGATAGATAGATAGATAGATAGATAGATAGATAGACAGACAGATAGATAGATAGATAGATAGATAGATAGATAGATAGATAGATAGACAGACACATACATACATACATATATACATACATAGACAGATACATAGATAGATAGATAGATAGATAGATAGATAGATAGATAGATGATAGATAGATGATAGATAGATAGATACATAGATACATAGATAGATACATAGATACATAGATACACAGATAGTTAGATAATAGATAGATAGATAGATAGATAGATAGATAGATAGATAGATAGATAGATAGATAGATAGATAGATAGATAGATAGATAGATAGATAGATAGATTGGATGGATATATAGATGATAGAGAGAGAGAGAGAGAGATAGATAGATAGATGATAGATAGATGATAGATAGATAGATAGATAGATAGATAGATAGATAGATAGATAGAT
>NW_026652321.1:751177-758069 GCF_009828535.3 Hylobates moloch
GATAGATAGATAGATAGATAGATAGATAGATAGATAGATAGATAGATAGATTGCATGGATACACAGATGATAGATAGATAGATAGATAGACACATACATACATACATACATAGACAGATAGACAGATAGATACATAGATAGATAGATAGATAGATAGATAGATAGATAGATAGATAGATACATAGATACATAGATAGGTACATAGATACATAGATAGAGACACAGATAGTTAGATGATAGATAGATAGATGATAGATGATAGATAGATGATGATAGATAGATAGATAGATGATGATAGATAGATGATAGATAGATAGATAGATAGATAGATAGATAGATAGATAGATAGATGATAGATAGATAGATAGATAGAGATTTTATTAGTTCTGTTCCTCTAGAGAACCCTGATTAATACAGGTAGAAACGGCTGAGGTAGTATGAGTGACTCACTCAAGTGAAGGTGCCCTCTCCACAGCAGGGTAGGAAGAGGCCGTGGGCATCACCAACCACAGACAGGGTGTCAGATCTGGCAGCCAAGGACTTCAAGGCAGATACAACCAGTTTTATGCGGTATCTGCCAATGGGAAGGGGTATGATGAGGCAAGGTCGCCACCCGGAACAGAGACCCACGTCCACAAAACAGGGGCAAAATTGGGAAAAGCCGGCAGTGACGTGATTGAAGGCAACGTTTTTATTGCCCTGGCAGATGTGATTTAAATGGGGGTGCGATGAGAATACGTTCAAAGAAATCATTTTAGCAGTAGGATGCGAGGGAGGCTCTTGGGCGTTTGGATGTCAAGACAGAGAGAAAGACATATTTTCAGGGGACACTTTGAAAGGAGACTTCTTAACACTTCAAGGGGCAAAGGCATTCCAAACAGTACCTGGAAACTATTTTAAAGCCAAACTACAGCCTACACTGAAGAAGGGTTTCCAGCCTTTTATCTGAGGTTCCACCGAATATGCATTTAAAGTAGAAATTTGGAGGCTGGTCCTCTTGAAACGCGGTGCAAATGATGCCCCCAATTTTTATATTAGACGCACAGCGAGACATTTATGAGGCAGCCTTGCCAACGTAAGATATTAGAGAAAAAATTGGAACGAGCAGTGTAGGATATTTCCCTCAACGAGGTCGCAAGCAAAGATGGATGCATTTGCAAATAAGAAATTTATGAAATACTGTTGCAGAGCTCATGTTTGCAAAGCCGTCTGCACCCACAATGGGGTCCCGAGATGAAGAGAGTAGGTCTCAGCATCAAGCTCTGCTCATGCTGTTTGGAATGGCACCATTGCCTTTCTTTGTGTTTGTTTTGTATTATAGTGTATGATGGCTCTCTGGCCTCTCTGGGTCTGTCAGGGAACCAAGTGTCCACTGTGCCCAAAAAGGAAAAAGGTGGACTGGACCTTCTCTGTCCTCTCTAGACTTCTGGATAACATGTGTCCCTGAAGGTCCCTCAAGTGAATGTTTCACAATCTTCAAACCAGACCAGATACCAAGGGTCCCTCAAGAGTCCCAAGGACTGATCATAGTCAACGTTTTACAGTCTTCAAGCCAGAAGATGCCACCATATTGATTGGCCAATTGTCTTGGACTCAGCACAGAATCTTCTTTAATAACCTTTCCCTGTCTGCATCTAAAACAAAGGAATCCATGGCCTTCACCCACAGACCCTCCTTCCCCAGAGTGACCTCTCTACACTGGAGTGTCTATCTTGGTGTCCAGCCCAGAGATAATGGTCCTGTGGGAATTTAGCTGAAATCTCATAGCAAGGAGAGTGAATGTGGACACCTTGGTCCCTTCCTGATTCCTTCAAGAAAATGGCAGATGGGTGAGGCTTCCGAGACGAACTGACCTCATCCATCTACCCTTTTCTCCTTCAAGATGAACACGCTCAAGCAATGATGGTCTGGAATGTCTTAGGGTTATTTTGCTGGAAGGAGTGTTAGCGATGGAAGCTCTCTTGAAACAAAGAGGAATATGACTCAGGAAAACAAAGCAAGTCCTTCAAAGGCAGACACTCAAGTCTCTTGGCTCTGAGCCTACCATCTTTGCCTCCACCCTGACCTGCGATAAGACCCTTTGAGACTTTTCTTTTCTTTTTTTTTTTTTTTGAGATGGAGTCTCACTCTGTCATCCAGGCTGGTGTGCAGTCGTGTGATCTCAGCTCACTGCAACCTCCACCTCCCAGGTTCAAGCGATTCTCCTGCCTCAGCCTCCTGAGTAGCTGCAATTATAGGCACCCGCCATCACACCCAGCTAATTTTTGTATTTTTAGTAGAGATGGGGTTTCACCATCTTTTCCAGGCTGGTATTGAACTCCTGACCTCATGATCCACCCACCTCAGCCTCCCAAAGTGCTGGGATTACAGGCGTGAGCCATGGTGCCCAGCCTGAGACATATTTTGTTTTGTAAGGTTTCAAATAGACTGACAGGTACAGAGAGCAATGGGGCAGAGACCAGTAGACTCAGCACCCAACAGGAATGGAAGATTTAAGACTCAGTCTCTTTCATTTTTTTTTCTTTTTGAGACAGAGTCTCACTCTGTCACCCAGGCTGGAGTGCAGTGGTGTGATCATAGCTCACTGCAACCTCCGCCTCCCGGTTTCAAGCGATTCTCCTGCCTCAGCCTTCCGAGAAGCTGGGATTACAGCGTCCGCCAACATGCCCGGCTAATTTTTGTATTTTTAGTAGAGACGGGGATTTACTGTATTGGCCAGGCTGGTCTTGAACTCCTGACCTGGTGTGATCCACCCGCCTTGGCCTCCCAAAGTGCTGGGATTACAGGCATGAGCCACCTCACCTAGTCAGTTTCATTCTCTTTTAAGAGACAGAAACACAGCTCTGGTTCTCTCTGGAAACCTCCTAGTCACTACAGACCCTCCTTCCCCAGAGCAATTTCTCTATATTGGAGTGTTTTTCCTGCACCTCCATTCTTACCACTTTCAAGGCGGATATATCAATAAGCAACATTCAGGATTGCTTTGTGCGTGCCACAAAAGCCACACGTCTAAAAGCGATGGCTCACGCCTGTAATCCCAGCACTTTGGAAGGCCAAGGCAAGTGGATCATGAGGTCAGGAGTTTGAGACCAGCCTGACCAACATGGTGAAACCCTGTCTCTACTAAAAATACATAAATTAACTGGGCGTGGTGGCTGGCAGCTGTAATCCCAGCTACTCGGGAGGCTGAGGCAGGAGAATGGCTTGAAACTGGAGGGCAGAGGTTGCAGTGAGGCAAGGTCGTGTGCCAGCCTGGGTGACAGAGCAAGACTCCGTCTCTAAATAAATAAATAGCCAAGTGCTGCAGGATTCCAATAATAGAATATGGTAGAAGAAGTCAAATTATGGAGATGGTGAAAAGCTGTGTGGTTGCAAAGAGTGAGGATGGAGCAACGGATAGGAGGGGAGTGGAGGCTTTTCAGGGCAGTGAAAGTATTCTGTGGAATCTTACAGTGGTGGATCTGTGGCATTACATCTTTGTTCAAACCCACAGACCAGCTGTCTTCAGGCTTTCTGGCATCACGAACCAGTTTTGTGGAAGAGAATTTTTCCACGGATTGGTGCTGGGATGGTTTTGGAAGGATTCAAGTGCGTTACATTGATTGTGCAATGCTGAGGTGCAGTGGTGTGATCACAGCTCACTGCAGCCTCCACCTCCTGGGCTCAAGCGATCCTCCTGCCTCAGCCTCCCAAGGAGCTGAGACTAGAACCATGCACCACCATGCCCAGCTAGTTTTTAGGTTTTTTTTGTAGAGAAGGGGTCTTGCTATATTGTCCAGGCTGATCCCAAACTCCTGGGCTCAAGTGATCTTTATTTTAATCCTTATTTTTACTTATTATTAAGTCCAATGTATCTAGCTCTATACCCCAGAAAGGATCCTTTCCAAAATAGTGGAATCAATATCTCAGAACACATGCTCTCTTCGGAGCACATATACTATATTAATATCTCAGAACACATTGCCTAGTAAAATAGACACTTGAAGAGACAAGAAAATTTTCTTTCTTGTTTTCTTTCTTTCTCTTTCTTTCTTCTTTCTTTCTCTTTCTCTTTCTTCTTTCTCTTTCTTCTTTCTCTCTCTTCTTTCTTTCTTCTTTATGTCTTTCTTCTTTCTCTTCTTTTCTTTCTCTCTCTCTCTTCTTCTTTCTCTTTCTTCTTTCTCTCTCTCTTTCTCTCTCTTCTTTCTTCTTTATCTCTTTCTTCTTTCTCTCTCTTCTTTTCTTTCTCTCTCTCTCCTCTTTCCTTCCTTTCTTTCTTTCTTTTCTTTCTCTGTCTCTCTCTCTTTTTTTTTCTTGAGACAGAGTCCCCCTGTGTCATCCAGGCTGGAGTGCAGTGGCACGATCTCAGCTGACTGCAATATCTGCCTCCTAGGTTCAAGTGATACTCCTGTCTCAGCCTCCCAAGTAGCTGGGATTACAAGCAGGTATGGCTGGCTCACTTGTGTATTTTTAGTAGAGATAGGGTTTCACCATGTTGGCCAGGCTGGTCTCGAACTCCTGACCTCATATGATCCACCCGCCTCGGCCTCCCAAAGTGCTAGGATTACAGGCATGAGCCACTGCGCCCAACCAGTTTTAGGTTTTTAAAACAAGCCTACAGCCGAGTGCAGCAGCTCACATCCACAATCCCAGCACTTTGGGAGGCCAAGGAAGGAGGATCATTTGAGTCCAGGAGTTTGAGACCAGCCTGGACAACATGGCAAGACCCCATCTCTAAAAATATAAAATTAGCTGGGCATGGTGTCATGTGCCTGTGATCCCAGCTACGTAGGAGGCTGAGGTATGAGGACTGCTTGAGTCCAGGAGTTTGAGGTTGCAGTGAGCTGTGATGGCACCACTGCATTCTAGCCTGGGCAACAGAGCAAGACCCTGTCTCTTAAAAAACAAACCAAAAAAAAAATTCATTTAAGGTTCATTGCACTTGTCTCCAAAATGCAAATGGAGGTGAAGTCCGCATCCTGACCTGGCTTCCCTGTATTCATTCTAAACATTTTTGTTAAACATCTACATCCCTGCCAAGAATTTTAATGGTCCTAGAAATTACACATGGTAACTTAAGGTTATAAAAATCTTAGGAAAATTAAAACGTAGATCCTTCTTCAGGAAAAAGAAATAGAAATCTCACTCAGCTCTCAGGCACGGATATTGTTGAGAAACCAAACCACATAGTTAATATGTAATAATTCTAAATAAGAACCATCTGCCCATAATAAAGCGAAAACAAGACAGAGCTCAGATAAAACAGAATATTCCTTTATTAAAAAAAAAGTTTGCAAGAAAAGTTTGCATGTCTAAACACCTCCCCAAATACTTGCTTTATAATAGTTAATATTTTCTGTATTATACCACGTTGGAGAAAGTTGCAGGCATTGAAATTCAGCACGTTAATTTTCTCTCCCTGAAAACCTTCTGGCCAATTATAGACAAGCTCACGGGGCCAACACGTGGGTAAATTCACTTAGTCTCCCTATGTAGGTATTTCTACTTTCTCTAATACACCATGTGGCATTGATACTATTGATCTCATGTTATTAGATATATTAAAACTCCAAAACTACTTTGGAAAATATAATCATTCTGCAAGTTTTCAGAAACTTAAGAACTTGAAAACCAACAGTAACCCACCCTTGAACATTTGGCAAAATTTAATTCTCAGTTATGAATATGATTGTCTCTCATTTTCCCCAGAAAAGCTCACAGAAATGTCTGCCCGTTTCTAGTAACAACTGGTAAACACGGCCATAAAAGTCATTCCTAGAAGCAGCAATTAAAGGGACAGTATTGTCTTTGGGATAAAATTTCTTCTGAAAAAAAAAAAAAATGCTCTAGGAAACCTTTGAAATATCTCCAAAGAGTTGATTGATCCATATGCTGGGAGTTAATAATTTCTGTGATGTAAAGTTATTGTGGCATGAAGAAAAAGGAAAACGGAACCAGGAAAGCATTCTAAATTATTATAATTATATCTGTCCATCACAAATTAAGAGGAAATTGTAAACCCTCCCAAAATAGAAGGGGGGCTGCTAAAATCAATTCCTGATTTTCTTCTGTTTCTCTCACATTCAAAGTTCAATGAACAAAGTCTCGGGGCTTTGAAAAGTCAAACTGAATACAATGCAGTTAGGATGAATTTGGCCTTTCATTTGTGGTTCAGAGCTGTGTTTCTATGACCGGGTTTATGAACCCAGAAAGCTCATACAAATTAACCTTAATTACACGGTGTTTGGGGTAACCATTGAAACAGCAACCTCTTCAATGGGCTTCAAGTTTGCAAACGTGCCAATGGTAAGAGACGGGTTCCACGTGGGGGCAGAGGGTTGTGTCCAGAGTCTGATCTCTCATTTGGCATCCTCAAGCAAAAGGGTTCTTGTCACAGCTGCAGCTTTCTCACGGCAGCCTCCTGGTTTCTGAAGAGGGCTGGCCCAGTATGCTCTGGTGACCTTCGGGGGTTGGCGAGAGAGATCCTCTTCACATCTGTGTTATGTGCCTCTAAAGCCTCCTGCCCTGGGGTCATTTACCTCCCTGCCCTTCCCAAGATGCTCAAAAACCCATCCACGTGCCCTCTGCTCTGAGACCGTGATGAAGAGTTCTGTTTAATGCAGCAAACATATTGTCATCTGTTCATCTATTAATGCAGTGATCAATTCATTGATCCATCCATCCACTCATCTCTTTACCCACACATCCACTCATCCACTTATTTATGTGTCCAGCCACCTATTCACCCATCCACCTACCCATCCATCCATAGACTCATCCACCCATCCATCCACTCATCTATCTATCCATCCACCCATCTGTCCATCCATCCATTCATCCACCCTCCCATCCATCTGTCCATCCATTAATCCATCCATCTATCTACCATTCCATCCATCCATCCATCCATCCA
>NW_026652321.1:758336-767606 GCF_009828535.3 Hylobates moloch
TCTTTCTTTCTTTCTTTCTTTCTTCTTTCTTTCTTTCTTTCTCTTGAGACGGAGTTTCATTCTTGTCACCCAGGCTGGAGTGCAATGGCACAATCTCGGCTCACCACAACCTCCGCCTCCCGGGTTCAAGCGATTCTCCTGCCTCAGCGTCCCAAGTAGCTGAGACTGCAGGCGCCCGCCACCACGCCTGGCTAATTTTTGCATTTTTAGTAGAGACAGGGTTTCTCCATGTTGGTCAGACTGGTCTTGAACTCCTGACCTCAGGTGATCTGCCCACCTTGGCCTCCCAAAGTGCTGGGATTACAGGCGTGAGTCACCGTGCCCGGCCGACTATTGTTTTAAGCTACTATGACCTTCTTGCTTATCAAGTTGTCCACTGACTGTTCAGGCCTAGCGCGTTGCCTGGAATTTTTCTTGAAAGAACTCATAATTTTGTTTGATTTCCATCCTGGGGTTGGGAGAGGGTGCAGGTTCCTCAGAAAAGGTCCCTGCTCCCACCTGTCTCCCTCTGCTGTCCAGTCTGGAGTGCAGTGACATGATCACGGCTCACAGCAGCCTCAACCTCTTGGGCTCAAGTGTTTGTGTGTGTGTGTGTGTGTGTGTGTGTGTGTGTGTGTGTGTGTGTAGAGATGGGGGGGTCTTCTCATGTTGCCCAGGCTGGTCTCGAACTCCTGGCCTCAAGCAATCCTCGCCAGCCTCAAATTCCCAAAGTGTTGTAATCACATGCGTGAGACACCACACCTGGCCAGCGTCATCTGTTACTTCTGCACCGTGAATGTCCTTTCACTCTCGTTTGGACGCTGATGGTGTCACAGGTGGGGGTGATGTCACCCCATGACGGTGAGATTGGGGCTCACGTTCACAAAGAGGGTTCTCGGCTGTAGTTGCTCCTGATTTGTCTGCAGCCTTAGCTACGGGGCTGACTTCAGTGAAATCAAAGTCATTCTCCTGCTGAGTCTTTGAGAAAACTCTTGTTTCGCCCTAGCGACTTCCAGCACCCACTGAACCTGGACACAACAAGGCGACCGTCTGCAAATTATTTTCTGTGAATTTGTCTTGTGTATAAAATAGATCCATTCTGATTACATTATGATTTGCCATATTCTATTTTCTGTTTTACGGCTTGTCACACAACCTCTATAAGCACCGTAGCTCCTCAGCCGGCTCCTGGTGAACGGCTTCGGAGATTGATGAAATGCCTCGGCTGAGTGTCGATATTTAATCAACACCAACATTTATTTTATTTTATTTTATATTTATATATAAATATATAATTATATATTATATTATATATTTATATAATATATAATATATCTATATATTATACATATTTATATATATTTTATATATAATATATAATTATATATTATATATATTATTATATATTATATTTAATTATATATTATATATTAAAATATATATTACATATTATATATAATATATAATAATATACAATTATATATTATATATAATATAATATATAATTAAATATATATAATTATTCTATATATAATTAATAATATATATAATATATAATTATAAATATATATAATTAATATATACTTTGATATTAATTCATACATTATATATAATAATATATAATTATATATTATATTAATTATATAATATAAATATTTATGTTATATTCGTAATATAATATAATATATAATATTATATTTAATGATAAAATGATATTATTATATATAATAGATGTATTATAAATATAATATATATTTATATATTTATATATAGATGTAATATGTTTATATATTTATATATAGATAAAATATATGTTTATATATTTATATATAGATATAATATATGTTTATAGATTTATATATAGATATAATATATGTTTGTATATTTATATATAGATATAATATATGTTTATGTATTTATATATAGATATAATATATAAGTTTATATATTTATATATAGATATAATATGTTTATATATTTATATATAGATATAGTATATGTTTATAGATTTATATATAGATATAATATGCTTATAGATTTTTATATATAGATATTATAATATATGTTTATAGATTTATATATGTGGATATAATATGTTTCTATATATTTATATATAGATATATGTTTACATATTTATATATAGATATAATATGTTTATATATATTTATATATAGATATAATATGTTTCTTATATATTTATATATAGATATAATATGGGTTATATATAGATATAATATATGTTTATATATTTATATATAGATATAATATATGTTTATATATTTATATATTATATAATAGTATGTTTATATATTATATATAGATATATAATATATGTTTATATATTTATATATAGATATAATATATGTTTATATATTATATATAGATATAATATATGTTTATATATTTATATATAGATATAAGATATGTTTATATATTTATATATAGATATAACATGTTTATATATTTATATATAGATATATGTTTATATATTTATATATAGATATAATATGTTTATATATTTATATATAGATATAATATATGTTTATATATTTATATATAGATATAATATGTTTATATATTTATATATAGATATAATATATGTTTATATATTTATATATAGATATAATATATGTTTATATATTTATATATCATATAATATATGTTTATATATTATATATAGATATAATATATGTTTATATATTTGTATATAGATATAATATATAATATATAATTATATTATATTATATTGTATTATATTAATTATATAATATAAATATATATACTTATATTAATGATAAAATGATATTATTTTATCATTTATTACACCATACCTTTCGGCCTATAAGAGCTGATCTTAAATCCTTTGATTAACTACTAAGCGTTAACTACTCCTCAATGCTTGCAAGGCACGGTTTACATATTTCTGAAACTAGACCTGCTTGGTTAACAGCGAAAATTTCTCCCTGTGGAGAGACGAGTGCTCAGAAGGTGACATGAAATCACGCCAGCCTCCTTCTTACCAGCCAAGCACATATTGCTTTGTACAGAGCCATAAATATTACGAAACTGGGGGTGAATTAAAAAAAATAACTACTGGCTGGGCAGGGCGACTCACGCCTGTCATCCCCGCACTTTGGGAGGCTGAGGTGGGTGGATCACCTGAGGTCAGGAGTTCAACACCAGCCTGGCCAACAGGGTGAAACCCCGTCTCTACTGAAAATACAAAAATTAGCTGGGCGTGGTGGCGGGCGCCTGTAGTCCCAGCTACTCAGGAGGCTGAGGCAGGAGACTTGCTTGAACCTGGGAGGCAGAGGTTGCAGTGAGCCGAGATCGGACCACTGCATTCCAGCCTGGACAACAGGAGTAAAACTCTGAAAAAAAAAGAAAAAAGGAAGGAAGAAAGAAAAGAGAGAGAAAGAAAGAAAGAAAGAAAGAAAGAAAGAAAGAAAGAAAGAAAGAAAAGGAAAGTTACTTGGACACGGGAGGCGCCCGGCTAATTAGTGCCTTTTATATGACCAGTGCCACTTATAAATACAGTCAAATCCACTGAAAGAAGTTAAATAATGCTGGATGCTAAGGAATTTTCTCTGAAGCCTGCTTTTTTTTGAGATGGAGTCTTGCTCTGTCACCCAGGCTGGAGTGCAGCGGCGTGATCTCAGCTCATCGCAACCTCTGCCTCCTGGGTTCAAGCAATTCTCCTGCCTCAGCCTCCCGAGTAGCTGGGATGACAGGCACGCACCACCACACCTGGCTAATTTTTGTAATTTTAGTAGAGGAGGGGTTTTGTGCCATGTTGGCCAGGCTGGTCTAGAACTCATGACCTGAAGTGATCCACCTGCCTCGACCTCCCAAAGTGTGGGGTTAATAGGCATGAGCCACCGTGCCCGACTAATTAGTGCCTTTTACATGACCAGTGCCACTTAGAAATACAGTCAAATCCGCTTAAAGAATTTAAATAATGCTGGGTGCTAAGAACTTTCTCTCTCAACCCTGCCTTTAATTCACAGTTTCCAGATGAGGCCGTTGAAGCTCGTAGATTCTATTTCTATCACCCCCAAGTATCTGGGGCTTGATTTCCCGGCCTCTAACAGGTGAGCACACAAGCTGCCTCCTGTCCTTCTAGACCAGAATGCATCGATTTTCCCGTCGGTTTAATCAGCTACGAGAACTGCAGAGATGAATGCTTAACGATACTGCACCCCCACACCCCGTTGGTTATTTGAGATGAGTTTTCTCCACACTCCCCCAGTTCAACCTTCTCCCAGCTCTTTCAGTGGGATTGCTGTGTTGAAAGAAAACCTTCATGCTGACGCATTTAGTGTAAAAGTGAAAGTCTATTTCAACAAGGTGGGCGTCCTAAGACGTGCTTGTCAACACTTTGCTCTTAGGGGCCCCGGAGGGCTCATGGGGAGGGGAAGATCACTGAGGGAGTGAAACCTTTCGTCAGGCCACGAAATCATCTCACTAAGACACCCCAAGACCCTCTTTTGTGTCTGTTTGTTTTTGAGACGCAGTTTCACTCTTGTCTCCCAGGCTGGAGTGCAACGGTGCAATCTTGGTTCACTGCAACCTCCACCTCCCGGGTTCAAGCGATTCTCCTTCCTGGGCCTCCGGAGTAGCTGGGATTACAGGCATTTGCCACCGCGCCTGGCTAATTTTTTTGTATATTTAGTAGAGACGGGGTTTCACCATGTTGGCCAGGCTGGTCTTTTTTGTTTTGTTTTTGTTTGTTTGTTTTGAGATGGAGTCTCGCTCTGTTGCCCAGGCTGGAGTGCAGTGGTGCAATCTCAGCTCACTGCAGCCTCGAACTCTTGGGGATCAAGCAATCCTCCTGCCTCAGCCTACTGAGTACCTAGGACTACAGGTGTGTGTGTGCCTGTGTGTGTGTGTGTGTGTGTGTGTGTGTTGTAGAGACAGATTCTAACTATGTTGCTCAGACTGGTCTCAAACTCCTGACCTCAAGCAATCCTCACTCCTTGGCCTCCCAAATTGTTGGGATTTGAGACGTGAGCCACCACCCCCGGTCCACCAGCGTTTGCGGCTGTTCTTTGCCCTTGCAAATTGCTCAGGACTCTGGTATTTTGCTACAAAATTACATTTAGGGGCGTTTGGTGTGCAATTCTCTCCGATTGGACAAAGCAAATAAAAGCACTCACCTCCGTCATCTGCCATTTCTTTGTCTTTTCTTTTCTTTCTTTTTTTTTTTTTTTTCGAGACAGTCTTGCTGTGTCACCCAGGCTGGAGTGCAGTGGTGCTATCTCGGCTCACTGCAACCTCTGCCTCCCGGGTTCACGCCATTCTCCTGCCTCAGCCTCCCGAGTAGCTGGGACTACAGGCACCTGCCACCACACCTGGCTAATTTTTTTTTTGTATTTTTAGTAGAGACGGGGTTTCACCGTGTTAGCCAGGATGGTCTCGATCTCCTGACCTCGTGATCCTCCCGCCTCGGCCTCCCAAAGTGCTGAGACGACAGGCGTGAGCCACTGCGCCCGGCTGTTCGTCTGCCATTCCTAAAGACGGCCACCTGTGCTGAGCGAGATCATCAAGATTGGAAAATAAAACCAGGAAAGAAATTTGTGTGAGGATGCCAGGGGCTTTCACAGAGAGAGGCAAGAGGGTGGCATCACAGCACCCACGTCTGTAATGAACATAGACACATCCACAAATGTGTACTGGACGGTGGAAGGTGGTGACGTAATTAACGCTACATGTATCATTGTTTATAATTAATTATGTTTACATAATTAAGGCTGGATGTATCTTTCCTGGAGAGACAGAGGGAATACAAGGATATTAGCAGCTAGCCCGTGAACTCCTTCTCAAACACTCCCAAGACAGAAAACAGCATTAGCTTTCTTTTCTTTTGTTTTGTTTTTAAATCGCATTATTTGGTAGGTGCAGTGGCTCATGTCTTTGCTGTCATTCCTGCACTTTGGGAGGCTGAGGTGGGTGGATCACCTGATGTCAGGAGTTCGAGACCAGCCTGGCCAACATGGTGAAACCCCGTCTCTACTAAAAATACAAAAATTAGCCGGGCATGGTGGCAGGTGCCTATAACCCCAGCTACTCGGGAGGTTGAGGCAGGGGAATTGCTTGAACCTGGGAGGTGGAGGTTGCAGTGAGCCGAGATCGAGCCACTGCACTCCAGCCTGGGCAACAAGAGTGAAACTCAGTCTCAAAAAAAAAAAAAAAAAAAAAAAAGGCCGGACGTGGTGGCTCACGCCTGTCATCCCAGCACGTTGGGAGGCCGAGGCAGGCAGATCACAAGGTCAGGGGATCGAGACCATCCTGACTAACACAGTGAAACCCCATGTCTACTAAAAATATAAAAATTAGCTGGGAATGGTGGCAGGTGCCTATAGTCCCAGCTACTTAGGAGGCTGAGGCAGGAGAATCGCTTGAACCCAGGAGGTGGAGGTTGCAGTGAGCTGAGATCCAGCCACTGCACTCCAGCCTGGGAGACAGAGTGAAACTCTGTCTCAAAACAAAACAAAAGAAAATCGTATTATTAATTACCAGCTTCACCACGTACACTTCTAAAAACCATTAATGCACGCCCCTTTTCCAAACAAAAATGGGAGGCTTGGGGGCCCGGGAAGAAGATTTAAATAATTCAGTACAAAAACAAATTAAGTACAGTGAGAGTTCCTTAAATCCCACTCACACCTCGTTATTTTAATTATTATTTTTAATCCTCCGTGCAGAGGATGGTCACAGGGTAATTGCTATACCCATCAGCGTCAGAATCGCTCCTATCTAAAAGCCTCCGCTCTTCACGTGGAGAGAATTTGATGGCGTTTTTCAATTTTATGATAATGGCAGTTTTGCAAAGCATTGGTAATAAAATGGTAATCTCCAACATAAAAAGAATTAGCGTTAACTCCTTCAGGCCTGGAGGTGAAGGGGCTGCATGGACTTGTGAAGTGTGGCTTGATCTAATCAAATTCTATTAAGAAATTTTATTAAAGAATGGATACGGTGACCGGTGCAGTGTCTCAGGCCCGTAGTCCCAGCACTTTGGGAGGCCGAGGCAGGTGGATCACCTGAGGTCAGGAGTTCGAGACCAGCCTGGCCAACATGGTGAAACGCCGTCTCTACTGAAAATACAAAAATTAGCCAGGTGCGGTGGTGGGCGCCTGTAATCCCAGCTACTGGGGAGGCTGAGGCAGGAGAATTGCTTGAACCTGGGAGGCAGAGGTTGTAGTGAGCTGAGATTGGGCCATGGCACTCCAGCCTGGGGATCAGAGCAAGATTCCATCTCAAAAAAACAAAACTATATACAGGTGATCATTGAACAACACTACAAATATATGAAAGGCCATAGAATCGTCCCTTTTAAAAACGGTTAGTTTTATGTTATGTGAAGCTCACCTCAGTGCATTTTTTACATAGAAAAATATATAAAATAATATATAATAATATAATCTATATTATATTTATTATAAAATTATAATTATATCATAAATATATAATATATTTATATTATTTATTATGTAATATATAACATTTATTATATTAACAACCATTGTATTATTAATAATTAATGAATAGCAATAATTAATTAATATTAATTATTATATAGTATTACATTATATGTTGATATATAATATGTGTTATATTAAATATTGTTTAATATTATTTAAATTGTATATTTAAATATATAATTTATACATATTTATATAACATATAAATATATATTATATATTTATATATGATATGCAAATAATATATTATAATTAATATATAATTATATATTATAAAATAATATAAAATATATATAGAATTGTATATATTTGTCTCAGGTCTCATTTTAAGGAGATACTTGAGAAAAATCAGTAAATATAACAAGGTGACCTTGTTTCAGTTCTGGCTCAAACAAACCAACTGTAGAAATTCATCTTTGACATTCTAAAGCAAACCTGGGGCCAGGCACGGTGGCTCACGCCTGTAATCCCAGCATTTTGGGAGGCCCAGGCAGGCAGATCACCTGGGGTTAGGAGTTCGAGACCAGCCTGGCCAACATGGTGAAACCCCGTTTCTACTAAAAATACAAAAATCAGCTGGGTATGGTGGCAGGTGCCTGTGATGACAGGTACTTGGGAGGGTGAGGCAGGAGAATTGCTTGAACCCGGGAGTCGGAGGTTGCAGTGAGCTGAGATCGCACCATTGCACTCCAGCCTGGGTGACAAGAGTGAGACTCCATCTCAATAAATAAATAAATTAAGCAAATCTGAACAAAGTCCCTTAAGGAATTACTGTTATTATGAAGGCTTCACAGTTAGTGTTGTGGTTATGAAATAAAACATGTTATTATCTGTCAGATTTACGTCCTAAAGTAATTATAGCATAAATCATGTAATGTCTGGAATTTGCCTTAAAATATCACAGCCTCAAAGAAACAGGTGCCTGGAAAAAGGGTTTGCAAATTTGCATAATAAAAGTTTAAAGCAATGTGTGAAATTCAGGTCGACTTGATTACTCCGCAAATGGGCGTTATGTAGCAAATATATGATTTTGCATTCAGCAGAAGCAGTTATGATTTTTAAAAAAATGGAAAATTGCAAGGGTTGGTGAGGAGGAGGAGCATGTAGAGAAATTGGACACTTCATATATTGTCTACTAGTTTTGAAAAGATCCTTTCTGCCGGGCCCAGTGGCTCACACATGCAATCCCAGCATTTTGGGAGGCCAAGGCTGGTGGATCACGAGGTCAAGAGATCGAGACCATCCTGGCCAACGTGGTGAAACCCTGTTTCTACTAAAAATACAAAAATTAGCTGGGTGTGGTGGTGCACACCTTTAATCCTAGCTACTCAGGAGGCTGAGCAGGAGAATCACTTGAACCCAGGAGGTGGAGGTTGCAGCGAGCCAAGATCGCACCACTGCACTCCATCCTGGGTGACAGAGTGAGAATCCATCTAAAAAAAATAAATAAATAAAAATATTATCATTTATCATCTCTATCATCTCTCACCTATGTAATCTATTATCAATCTATCCATATATATATCCATCTACCTATTATCTGTCTATCATATCTATGTCTACTTTATTTATTGTCTTTTTATCTATTTGTCTCTAATTTATCAATCACCTACCACCTTCCTTTCACTGTGTATCATCTATCGTATCTACCTATCTGCAATCTCTCATTTGTCAATCTAATCTATCACATACTTCCAATTTTTTAGCATCTATCTATCTATTTATCTATCTATCATCTATCAATTTCTAGTTTATCCATCATCTATCTGTCTAATCTATATCTATCTAATCTATCATCTATCTATCA
>NW_026652321.1:767616-774548 GCF_009828535.3 Hylobates moloch
AATCTATCATCTATCTATCAATTTCTAGTTTATCCATCATCTATCTAATCTATCATCTATGTATCTATGTATCTATCTATTTCTAGTTTATCCATCATCTATCTAATCTATCATCTATCTCTATATCTAATCTATCATCTATCTATCATCTATTAATTTCTAGTTTATCCATCATCTATCTATCTAATCTATATCTATCTAATCTATCATCTATCTATCAATTTCTAGTTTATCCATCATCTATCTAGTCTATCATCTATGTATCTATGTATCCATCTATCTATCAATTTCTAGCTTATCTATCATCTATCTAATCTATCATCTATGTATGTATGTATCTATCTATCTATCATCTATCTATCTATCTATCTATCTATCTATCTATCTATCATCATTTCTAGTTTATCCATCATCTAATCTATCATCTATCTATCTGTATATCTAATCTATCATCTATCTATCATCTATCAATTTCTAGTTTATCCATCATCTATCTAATCTATCATCTATGTATGTATGTATCTATCTATCTATCATCTATCTATCTATCTATCTATCTATCTATCATCTATCTATCTATCTATCATTTCTAGTTTATCCATCATCTAATCTATCATCTATCTATCTGTATATCTAATCTATCATCTATCTATCATCTATCAATTTCTAGTTTATCCATCATCTATCTATCTATCTATCTATCTAATCTATAATCTATCTGTCTATCTGTCTGTCTGTCTATGGAAGTGGTTTGCAAGCATGGATAATTTTGTCCCCCAGGGGACACTGGACAATGTCTGGAGACATCTTTGGTTTTCACAACTGGGGAGGGGGTAGCCCTGGCACCTGCGTGGTGGCACCCAGGGCCACTGCTCAACACCCTACAGTGCCCAGGACGGCCCCACCACAGAGAATCCTCCAGCCCCAAATGTCAGCTGTGCCTGGGCTGAAAAAGCCTGTGTTAGACTTAATTCTGGAAAGTGGTAGAAATATGGTTCCATGCTTTTCAGGGTCATGTTAGATAATTCATTCTTCTCCTCTCCTGCCCTGCCTGGATGATAGATGCATAAATGATGATGATGATGATGAAGATAGACAGATAGATAAATAGATAGATAGATAGATAGATAGATAGACAATAAATAAATTAGAAATAGATGATAGATACATACATACATAGATGATAGAAAGAAACGATAGATGAGATAGATAAATGGGTAGTAAATAAATTAGAGATAGATGATGGATAAACAGGTAGATGATAAACAGATAGAGATGACAGGATAGATGATAGATAAATGGATGATAAATAAATTAGAGATACATAATAGATACATACATAGATAGATGAAATAGGTACATAAACGGATAATAAATTAGATAGATGATTGATAGATAGATGATGGATAAACTAGAAATTGATAGATGATAGCTAGATAGATTAGATAGATAGATAGATAGATAGATAGATAGATAGATAGATAGATAGATAGATAGATAGATTAGACAGATTGGCCCGGCATGAGGACTCACACCTGTAATCCTAGCACTTTGGGAGGCCGAGGCAGGCAGATTGCCTGAGCTCAGGAGTTTGCGACCAGCCTGGGCAAGATGGTGAAACCCCATCTCTACTAAAATACAAAAAATCAGCCAGGTGTGGCGACAGGTGCCTGTAGTCCTAGCTACTCGGGAGGCCGAGCTGGGAGAATTGCTTGAACCGGGAGGCAGAGGTTGCAGTGAGCCGAGATCACACCACTGCACTGTAGCCTGGGTTACAAGAGCAAAACTCCGTCTCTAATAAATAAGAGAGAGAGAGAGAGAGAGATGATAGATTAACAGATTGGCCATGCACAGTGGCTCATGCATATAAATCCCAGCACTTTGGGAGACCGAGACGGGTGGACCACCTGAGGTCAGGAGTTTGAGACCAGCCTAATCAACATGGTGAAACCCCGTCTGTACTAAAAATAGAAAAATTAGCTGGGCGAGGTGGCGGGCGCCTGTAATCCCAGCTACTGGGGAGGCTGAGGCAGGAGAATCACTTGTACCCAGGAGGGGGAGGTGGTGGTGAGCCGAGATCATGCCATTGCACTCCAGCCTGGGCAACAAGAGCAAAACTCTGTCTCAAAATAAATAAATAAATAGATGAGAGAGAGAGAGAGATGATAGAAAGATTAAACAGATTGGCTGGGTGTGGTAGCTCACGCCTGTAATCCCAGCCCTTTGTGAGGCCAAGGTGGGTGGATCACCTGAGGTCGGGAGTTTGAGACCAGCCTGGCCAACAGGGCGAAACCCTGTAACTAGTAAAAATACAAAAGTTAGCTGGGCATGATGGTGCATGCCTATAGTCCCAGCTACTCAGGAGGCTGAGGCGGGAGAATCGCTTGAACCCAGGAAGCAGAGGGTGCGGTGAGCCGAGATGGCACCACTGCACTCCAGCCTGGGCAACAGAGCGGGACTCTGTCTCTAAATAAATAAATAAATAAATAAATAAATAAATAAATAAAAGTGTGAGAGAGAGATGATAGAAAAATTAAATAGATTGGCTGGGCACGGTGGCTCACGCCTATAATCTCAGCACTTTGGGAGGCTGAGGCAGGCGGATCACCTGAGGTCAGGAGTTTGAGATCACCCTGACCAACATGGTGAAACCCTATCTGTACTAAAAACACAAAAATCAGCCGGGTGTGGTGGTGGGCGCCTAGAGTCCCAGCTACTCCGGAGGGTAAGGCAGGAGAATCACTTGAACCCGGGAGGCGGAGGTTGCAGTGAGCCGAGAGCATGCCATTGCACTCCAGCCTGGGCAACAAGAGCAAAACTCTGTCTCAAAATAAACAAACAAGCAAATAAATAAATAAATAAATAAATAAATAAATAAATAAATAAACGAATAAATAAGAGAGAGAGAGAGAGAGAGAGATGATAGAAAGATTAAACAGATTGGCCAGGCACGGTGGCTCACGCCTGTAATCTCAGCACTGTGGGAGGCTGAGGCAGGTGGATCACCTGAGGTCAGGGGTTCGAGACCAGCCTGGCCAACATGGCAAAACCCCGTCTCTACTAAAAATACAAAAATTAGCCGGGCATGGTGGCGGGTGCCTGTAACCCCAGCTACTCGGGAGGCTGAGGCAGGAGAATCACTGGATCCCGGGAGGTGGAGGTTGCAGTGAGCCGAGATTGTGCCGTTGCACTCCAGCCTGGGTGACAAGAGCGAAACTTCTCAAAACAAAACAAAACCAAAGAAAAAAACAAACAAAAAAAAACCCAAGGAGATTTGGGAATCTGTGCACCATCTGTCACTGAGAGCCACTCAGCACGACCCCGGGGCGTTTTGACATTTTATACCCTAGACACGAGCCCATAGATCATTCGTACCTTGCGCGTTTGCCCGTCTCATTATGGGAATTTATTTCCTTGCTTTGTAGTTGGTGGAGCCTCCGTCCTAATTGTTTCTTCCATGTGTTGTAAATCTGTCCGCCAATCAGCGGAACATGAGGCAGGGAGCCGGTAATTTCCTCTCTTACCGCCGTGCAGGCCGGGGCCGAGTGTTGAAATAAAATGAAACATGTTTGCACCGCTCCCCGGTCCCCTCACACCAGACCCCTCGCATTCATCTGCTGCAGGAATTTTTAATATTCGGGCCATACCCTCGGCATGAGGTCATCCCAGGCTGTAATTGGAACAATGGTCCTTGGGACCTGAAAGGCTGCCTCACACCTGGCTCCAGGCCACGGCCAGTCTCTGACTCCCAGACTTTAATTCTGTCATGCCTCATCTGGTTTGATGCAGTCTTTTGTAGTGAGTTCACAAATTTATCCTGAGGTTTCCAGTGCGATGGGGCAGCCGTGAGTGGCGTCTGGGATCCCGCAGCACACGGGCCCCAAACAGGCCAATTTGTCCTGTCTCTGTGGGATTTCTTGGATCTAGGAGATCAGATTTGGTCTGGGTCACCCAAATCTGTCTGCACCCCAACCTCCACTGTCTGCTTTTACCTCCCTAGCTGCTGGCTCAGGTACTGGGCAAACTTTACCAGGAATATATACATTTTGTGGAATTTCTTAGCTTCCATTTGAACAAAGTTGAAACCTGGGGGAAATGATTTACCAAGGGTTACAACTTGGGGAAACTGATGATAGTTTGCTTCACAAATCGCTCTAGTTAACCAATAAAAGTACGGCATGCTTACCCAGGTACAGTGGAATTCGAGGTAAACAGCAGAACAGATGCGTGCTCAGGTACACGTGAATTCGAGGTGAACAGCAGTATGCATGCGTGCCCAGGTACACTTGAATGCGAGATAAATAGTAGAACAGATGCATGCTCAGATATACTTGAATTCAAGGTGAACAGCAGTATGCATGCGTGCCCACGTACACTTGAATTCTACATAAAGAGCAGAATAGATGTGTGCCCAGGTACACTTGAATTCTAAATAAACAGCAGCCCAGGTACACTTGAATTCAAGGTAAACAGCAGTATGCATGCGTGCCCAGGTACACTTGAATTCTAAATAAACAGCAGCCCAGGTACACAACAGATGCATGCCCAGCTACACTTGAATTCAAGGTAAAGAGCAGAACAGATGCATGCCCAGCTCCACTTGAATTCGAGGTGAACAGCAGTATGCATGCATGCCCAGCTACACTTGAATTCAAGATCAACAGCAATATTGCACGAGATGTACTTCCACCAAAAACGCATATGCTGTGTCTCTGAATAAATGTGCAAGAAATAAAAGTTCTACATGCCCAGCAACTCTTTGCCTCCATTTCCTTACCGTCATGAAGCCACACCTGCCCGGACCTACTAATCTATTTCCTGACCACTGGAACCCTCTTGCTCATTTGGGGAGTCCGTCTCCCTGCAGTTGACCTGTGGACCTGCAGCATCCCTGGGCAGCCTGAGGACCCTAAGCCTGTAGCTCTGTCTATGACACGCAGGTTGAGATGAATTTCCCCTCCACGAGGCTGCTGTGGACTCCCACCCCAGGAGAAATGAAACTTTGTAATACAGCGGAGATCCCTGAATGAGCTTTTCCCCCTGATACATGTCAGCCACAACTCAGTGTGTCTTTGGAAACGTGGAAACCTCCTTTTCTCAGTTCAGGCTCCCTGCATCAGACCATCCACACAGCTCTCTGTTTTCCTTCGAATATATCCCCACGTTACCACGACATTCGTGAGCAGTACCTCAGTGCCTGAGGTCAGAATACAGACACCTCTGACGTCCCATGGCTGTACCTGCAGATAACCCTTCTTCGGCAGTCGCTGAAGCCACACCTCTACACAGCCGTCTGTTCTCTTACAGCGGCATAAGCATAGAACAGATTTTTTTTTTTTGACACGTATTATAGCACCTGCTGGCTTTATTTCCCTCCCTTATATCATAACATTGCTTGTTGATTTGTATCAACGGATTTGCACCTTCTGCCCGGCACACACACACAAACACACACACACACACACACGTCCACCCCACTCCCCCCACTCTTGACCAGGTACACTTGAATTCGAAGTAACTAGCACACACAAGAGGTATGTCCAGCACCTGATTCTCACAGGCCTGATTTCACAGCAGTGCTGGAGGCAAACCTCACACCCTCCAGCCTGTACAGACGGAATCATGACAAATTATATAAATATGTGCAAATCGTCCAAATGATGTCATGCATTCCCCGGCCTGCTCCCCAAGCGGGCAGAACGCTTCAGCGGAAGGTCAGGGCAGGCCTTGCTCTGAATTCAATTGAGGTAATTACATTCAATTTGCTTAAATGCATCACAGAAAAGCCCTCTCTGTTGATGTCAGTCGTATTAAGAAGTTTATTTTCTGCCGGGGCTGGACTCCACGGCCTCACGGACAGGAAGCCTTCTCTATGTTATGTCCTTCTCTCTCCTGCTTGATTCCAGGTCCTGGGGGCAGCCCTGGGAATGCCAGAGAGGGGCCCCCGCCCCTGCCACAAGAAATACCTTATGGCTCTCTCCCTAGCCACCTGCAGGTCTCAGCATGGCCAGAAATAAGGATGAGGATTTCTGTGCTGAGGGAATAGTTTGTCAGCTCTTTGCAGATGTGGTTTGACGGTGCCAGTGAGTGAACAGAGCCTGAGGTTTCACCCCAAAAGATCATTCTGTGATTTCTCTACCATGATTCAACAGCCCGGGATGTGATCAGGCATAAACAACCTGAACTGTACACAGGATCCTGAGAGCCGGATCCCAGCTCGGCCCCAGACACCCACCTGACACCGAATCCATGAGCCCCTAAAAGTCATCTCTACCAGAAGCTCTCCTCATTTCTGAGAAGAGGGAGGCAGGGCCCATGTCTGTCGAGGTTGCCTCTGGCTCCAACGCGGTGTCACGCAATGCCAGCCTCATGACGGTGAGAGTCCCCTGAATGACCCATGCTTTTTTGTGAAAACGACAGCTGTTTGTGAAGGAGAAGGCCAGGCTGACACGCACGCTGAGTGCCCCAAGGATGGAGGGGGTCCTCGGAGCAGGTACCACGCCTCCCTCTTTGCAGACAAGGAGGGGGAGGCTCTGAGACCCACAGGGATGTACCAAACCTCCCCAGGAAGGGAGGGAAAAGCAGGTGGCTGATATCTTGTGCCTGAAACTCCAAAACTTTACACTATTTTCAGAATAAGAGCAGCAGCAGATACAAAACAACTCTTAAGGGTTATGTCTTATAAAATAACAGAAAATATCTTAGGCAGACTGGGGAGTTTCTATCTATTGCCCATCTATCATCTATTGACCTATTGATCTATTTATATATAATCTATCTAACACATATCATCTATCTATCAATCATCTATTATCTATTATATATCCATCATCTATCATCCACTATATATCCATCATCTATCATCCATCCATCCATCCATCTATATATGTATTTATCTATTGAATCTATAACCTATGTATCAATTATCTACC
>NW_026652321.1:774558-777232 GCF_009828535.3 Hylobates moloch
AATCTATAATCTATGTATCAATTATCTACCTATCATCTATCCCTGTATCTATCTGCCTATCTATCATCACTCTACTATCTGCCTATCTAGCTGTCTATCATCTATGCATCTATCCAGTTATCTCTCTATATATCTGTTATATATTTATCTACCTATCTCTATCATTTATGTAATCTTATCTATTCCTATGTATTAATAATATATCTGTTATCTATCATTTATATATTTACCAAGATCTATCATTGCTTTAATTGTCCTAATTTATCTTTTCTATTAATTATCTATCTACCATCTATCTTGTTCTAACAGTTATCTATTTCTATCTAGTTTAACGTATTTACTTTATTTCTTTCCATCTGTAATAGAATATGTCTATTGTCTATCTATATATCCTTTTTTTTTTTTTTGAGACAGAGTCTTATTCTGTAGCCCAAGCTGGAATGCAGTGGCGCGATCTCAGCTCACTGCAACCTCCACCTCCCGGGTTCAAGTGATTCTCTTGCCTCAGCCAAGTTTTTACAGACCACCACGCCCAGCCAATTTTTGTATTTTTAGTAGAGACGGGTTTTCGTCATGTTGGCCAGGCTGGTCTCGAACTCCTGACCTCAGGCGATCCACCCGCCTCAGCCTCCCAAAGTGCTGTGATTAGCGGCGTGAGCCACCGCGCCTCATGTATCTATACACCTTTCTATCTCTCTCTCCACACACACACGCACACACGTAATTGTTTTTGTAAAAGCGTCTGGAGAATACGTCTAATCATCTAATCTCCCATTTCAATTTGGGATCCATTACCTCCACCGTCAACACTATTCAATTAGCAACAGTCACTTAAACACTTCAGGCTTCTTGGAATGTCTATTTTTCTAAGCCAAGATCTAAAACCTTGGATGTCAGATTTTCCAGATCTCCTGTTTTGGAGACGGGTGTGAAAATGTCATTCGATGACAGGCCAACCCAGGTGGCCTCTGCCTTAACATGAAACACCGTCAAACGCTCAGAACACGCTTCAGGCTCCACGCGGGTGCCGTTTTTCTCCCCCCGGAAAGGTCAGCTACAGTCACCCTTAAAATAACGCACTTGTATATACTTTTCATTGTTTGGACAAGAAATTGGGAACAGGCTCAGGCTGCTCCAGAAAAACGTGTTAAGTTTATTCTTGAACAGAGATTTATTAAAAAAAAAAAAAGCCAAGGAAAGTCATGCATGGGTTTGACCTTCTGCCTTGCAGTACCTGGTAGACGCTGGTGTTGCAAAGTGGATACTTAGCAACTTGATCCCTTCCCTGGGTCACCAGGGAAACCTGTGCCCCACACTTGTCTCGGCTGCAGATGTGTAAAAGTGGCTGAGATGGTTTCTTTTAGAAGTGAGTTAAAAAGAACTGTAAGGGGCCGGGTGCGGTGGCTCACACCTGTCATCCCAGCACTTTGGGAGGCCGAGGCGGGTGGATCACGAGGTCAGGAGATCGAGACCATCCTGGCTAACATGGTGAAACTCCATATCTACTAAAATGCAAAAAAATATTAGCCGGGCATGGTGGCGGCTGCCTGTGGTCCCAGCACTTTGGGAGGCCGAGGCGGGTGGATCACCTGAGGTCCGAAGTTCGAGACTAGCCTGATCAACATGGTGAAACCCCGTCTCTACTAAAAATACAAAAATTAGCTGGGCGCGGTGGCGGGTATCTGTAGTCCCAGCTACTCGGGAGTCTGAGGCAGGAGAATTGCTTGAACCCGGGAGGTGGAGGCTGCAGTGAGCTGAGATTATGACAAGGCACTCAAGCCTGGGCAACAGAGCGAGACTTTGTCTCAAAATAATAATAATAAATAAATACATAAAAATAAATAAAAATTAAATTAAAATTAAAAAAAAAAGAGGGGCTTCACAGTGGCTCAGGCCTGTAATCCCAGGACTTTGGGAGTCGGAGAAAGGCAGATTGCCGGAACTCATGAGGTTGAGACCAGCCTGGGCAACATGGCGAACCCCCTGTCTCTATAAAAAGTACAAAAGTGAGCTGGGCATGGTGGTGCATGCCTGTAGTCCTAGCTACCTGGGAGGCTGAGGTGGGAGGATCGTTTGAGCCCAGTAGGCAGAGGTTGTAGTAAGCTGAGATGATACCACTTCACTCCAGCCTGGGTGATATAGCCAGACCTTGTGTCAAAAAATAAAACAAAACAAAACAAAATAACATAACATAACATGAATTTAAAAAACGGGTGATCAGGGCATGGAGGCACCTTTCTCATAAATGGGCTTGAGGCCCCTTATGAAAGAGACTTCCTGGCTGGACATGGTTGCTCACGCCTGTAATCCCAGCATTTTGGGAGGCCGAGGCAGGTGGATCACGAGGTCAGGAGTTCAAGACAAGCCTGGCCAACATGGTGAAACCCCATCTCTGCTAAAAATACAAAAATTAGCTGGGTGTGGTGGCGGGCACCTTAATCCCAGCTACTCAGGAGGCTGAGGCAGAAGAATTGTTTCAACCTGGGAGGTGGAGTTTGCAGTGAACCGAGATCATGCCACTGTACTCCAGCCTGGGTGACAGAGCAAGACTCTGTCTTGAAAAAAAGAAAAGGAAAGAAAGAAAGAAGAAAGAAAGGAAGAAGAAGAAGAAGAAGAAGAAGAAGAAGAAGAAGAAGAAGAAGAAGAAGAAGAAGAAGAAGAAGAAGAGAAGAAG
>NW_026652321.1:777332-781597 GCF_009828535.3 Hylobates moloch
AGATTTAGCAGGAAGGCGCCATCTTGGAGGCAGAGAACAGCCCCCATCAGGTATGGAATCTTATGGTGCCTTGGTCTTCATGTAAGGACAAGGGGTTTCTTCTGGAAGATTCAGCAGGAAGGCGCCATCTTGGAGGCAGAGAACAGCCCTCATCAGATATGGAATCTGCTGGTGCCTCCATCTTGGACTTCTCCACCTCCAGAACCAGGAGTAAATAAATCTCTGCTCTTTATAAACCCCACAGTTTCAGGGACCCTGTTCTAGCAGTGAAAACAAATCCAGGCAGATGCAGATACATGATTTACGTGGACTCAATGGCTAATAGAGATGATGTTCACCTGGGAACTCCACAGATGGGACCTTGACTATCTAAGTCTAGGCTGACTGGAGAGTTCCTATCTGTCTACTACCTATCTATCATCTATTGATCTATTGATCTATCTACTATCTATCTATGTATCTATATATCTAACATCTATCATCTTTCTATCAATCATCTATCATCTATATATCAATCATCTATCATCTATCTATATGTTCATCATCTATCATCTACCTATCTATCATCAATCTACCTAACATCTATGTATCTAACATCTGTCATCTTTCTATCAATCATCTACCATCTATCAATCATCTATCAACTATCAATCATCTATCATCTATCTATATGTTCATCTATCATCTACCTATCATCAATCTACCTATCATCTATGTATCTAACATCTGTCATCTTTCTATCAATCATCTACAATCTATCAATCATCTATCAACTATCAATCATCTATCATCTATCTATATATTCATCATCTATCATTTACCTATCATCTATCTATCAATCAATCATCTATGTATCCATCTATCCACCTACCTATCTATAGATAGGCTCTATGGATAGATAAACAGCCCTGATGAGGGCTGTTCTTTGCCTCCAAGATGGTGCCTTCCAAATGAATCTTCCAGAAGGAAGAAACACCTTGTCTTCACATGAAGACCATCTATCTATCTATCTATCATCTATCTATCTATCTATCTATCTATCTATCTATCTATCTATCTCTATCTATGTCTGTGTCTATCCATTCATCCATCTATCTATCCATTCATCTCTCTAATGTATTATCTATCTATATATTTATCTATTGAATCTATAATATACGTATCAATTATCTATCTATCCACCTACCTATCTATTGGATCTATAATATACGTATCAATTATCTATCTATCCACCTACCTATCTATGATATATCTATCTGTCTATCCATTCATCCATCTATCTATCCATTTATCTATCTAATGTATTCTCTGTGTATTTATCTATTGAATCTATAATCTATGTATCAATTATCTATCTGTCATCTATCTATCTGTCTAGCTAGCTGTCTGTCTATCTGCCTATCCTCTCTCTACTACCAGGAGTTCATTGGTGGGTCTTGATCCTCTCATGTGGTAAGTTATCATCACAGCTTACAATCTCACGTCTTCACCATCAACTCCTCTCTGTCCTATATAATTATTTCCAAGGGTCTTAATTAGGCACTTATGTAACCCAGCTCTGCTTACTGCAAAAGTTGAATCTCCAGTGAAAGGTTTTTAGCCTCCATGGAGATCCTGAGATTCTCTGCTTGGCTGTTCCCAACTTCCATGTCAACCTGGGGCTTGGGGCAACCCCTTCTCCATCTGGCATGTTGCCTCCTCCTTGGTGGCCTGGGCAGAGACCCTGTTCTCCCTGCCTGCCCGTGTCTCCATAAGCAAGGTTGCACTGCTCATTTAGACCTCAGATCTGTGGAGCTGACTGAGTTTCTACATGCCTTAGAAGATGAGCTTTGAGGCTGGGCGCGGTGACTTACGTCTGTAATCCCAGCACTCTGGGAGGCGGAGGCAGGTGGATCACCTGAGGTCAGGAGTTCAACACCAGCCTGGCCAACATGGTGAAACCCCATCTTTACTAAAGATACAAAAAATTAGCCGGGGGTGATGGCAGGTGCCTGTAATCCCAGTTACTCGAGAGGCTGAGGCAGGAGAACTGCTTGAACCCAGGAGGAGGAGCTTGCGGCGAGCCAAGATCATGCCATTGCTCTCCAGCCTGGGTGACAGAGCAAGACTCCATCTCAAAAAAAAAAAAAAAAGAAGAAGATGAGCTTTGAAGGATTCATGGAAAACTGTAAAAGCTGCAATGCTTGATTGCATTTATAGACCCTTTTCTGTTGCAGGCTTAACCTTTGTTTGGGTAAACATGCTAATTGTTTTAAACACGATTTGAAAAGTCTGTTTTGCTTCACGAATGTTGAGGAATATGAATCCAAGGGCTGAGGCTGCCAAACTTCTCAGGAAACCATCGACCCTGGCTTATCGCTGTGACAGCTCAGAATCCCAGAACCCACGGGGACTCCAAGCACCTCTCACCCTCCTCACCGGTGCCCATTGAGGAGGGTGGCAAGGTGCTTGATGACCATAACAGGTAGCATCTCACTTTCTTCTTAGTGGGCTGGCGAGGGTAGCGGCATCCTTGTAAATCTTAGCACTTTCTATGAAATTCAAAAAGTTAAGGGTTTGGGGACCGGGGACGGCATGGCTGAAAAACTCTTAATTTTATGTATGTATGTACGTATGTATGTATGTATTGGAGATGGAGTCTCGCTCTGTCTCCCAGGCTGGAGTGCATTGGCACAATCTCGGCTCACCGCAACCTCTGCCTCCCGGGTTCAAGCAATTCTCCTGCCTCAGCCTCCTGAGTAGCTGGGATTACAGGCACCCACCACCATATCTGGCTAATTTTGGTATTTTTAGTAGAGACGGGTTTTCACCATGTTGGTCAGGCTGGTCTCGAACTCCTGACCTCAGGTGATCTGCCCGCCTCGGCCTCCCAAAGTGTTGGGATGACAGACCTGAGCCACTGTGCCCGGCCAACCCTTGAATTTAGGCTCAGAACTTGCCATTTCCTCGGTTTTGCAACTTATTTTCTGAATACCCACTGAAAAATCACCCACCTTCTAGAAAGTTCTGACGTCTCTTCTGTAAAATGCCTGCCTCTCATGGTCTGAGGATCAAGCTGCATTTTAAAACAAAAGCACTATGGAAAAATTGCATATTTCTCTCCATAAAATAAAGGTAGAAGGATCGCTGGAGCCCAGGAGTTTGAGACCAGCCTGGGCAATATAGTGAGGCCCTATCTCTCTAAATTTTTTTTTTTTTTTTGAGATGCAGTCTCACTCTGTCGCCCAGGCTGGAGTGCAGTGACTCAATCTCGGCTCACTGCAAGCTCTGCCTCCCGGGTTCACACCATTCTCCTGCCTCAGCCTCCCCAGTAGCTGGGACTGCAGGCGCCCGCCACCACGCCCGGCTAATTTTTTGTATTTTTAGTAGAGACGGGGTTTCACCGTGTTAGCTGGGTTGGTCTCAATCTCCTGACCCCATGATCCGCCTGCCTCGGCCTCCCAAAGTGCTGGGATTACAGGCATGAGCCACTGTGCCCGGCCCCAATTTTTTTCTTTTTAACGAATGGGGCATGGTGCTGTGTTCCTGTGGTCTCACTACTTGGGAGACTGAGGCAGGAGGATCGCTTGAGCGCAGGAGTTTGAGACCAGCCTGGGCAACATAGCAAGACCCCATCTCTGCAAATTTTTTTTTTAAATTAATGGGGCACGGTGGTGCTCTAGGTTTGAGACCAGCTTGGGCAACATAGTGAGACTCCATCTCTATAAATTTTTTTAAAAATTAATGGGGCATGGTGGTGCTCTGGGCAACATAGTGAGACCCCATCTCTCCAAAACATGTTTAAAAATTAACAGCGCGTGGTGGTCTGCTCCTGTGGTCCTGGCTACTGGGGAGGCTGAGGGGGGAGGATGGCTTGAGTCCGGGAGCTTGAGGTTGCAGTGAGCTATGATTGCTGCATTGCACTCCAGTCTGGGTGGTGGAGCAAGATTGTCTCTCAAAAAAAGAGAGAGAGAAACAGCCGTGGACAAAGGCAGGATGTCCCGGTCACGGTGAGGCAGATGGCAAGGAAGAGAGGAGAGATGCTTCCCTCTGTGGGTGGCTGGTGCTTCTTCCTCTCCTCCCTCCCCGACTCCAGCTCCCCACCTCCCTGATGTTTGGAGGAATCGATAATGAGTTGCCAAAGTGACACCTTCCTCTTCCTCAACTGTGGCACCTTCCTTCTGCAAAACCACCAGCGCGATCCCTTTTCTTCCAAAAGATGCCCTGGAATTGGAGCAGAGAGAAGGTATCTTCCAGGGAAGCTGTCTCTCTCTCTCTCTCTCTCT
>NW_026652321.1:781697-788168 GCF_009828535.3 Hylobates moloch
ATAAAATAAAATAAAATAATAAAATAAAAATAAAATATAAAATATAAAATAAAAATAAAATAAAATAAAATAAGATAACATAACATAACATAACATAAAATAAAATATAAAATATAAAATAAAATAAAATAAAAAATAAATAAAATTGCCTGATTCCTATGTTTGTACAGCCACGAGGGCTTCCCCATCAAACACAGCATCTCTCAGCAGGTTAGAATACTGTCTTCTGGAAGGCCAAATGCAGTGGCTCATGCCTGTCATCCCAGCACTTTGGAAGCCAACCTGGGAGGGGTGCTTGAGCCCAGGAATTCCAGAGCAGCCTGGTCAACATACAGAGACCCTGTCTCTGCAATAAGTTAAAACGTTAACCAGGCATGGGGGGGTGCACACCTGTAGTTCCAGCTACTCAGGAGGCAGAGGCAGGAGCAACACTTGAGCCCAGCAGTTGGATGCTATAGTGAACCGTGATTATGCCTCTGCACTCCAGCCTGGGTGACAGAGCCAGACCTTGTCCCTCTGTCTCTCTCTCTCTTAAAAAAAAAAAATAATAATATTTCCTTCCAAAATTGAAGACCTGAGCTTCCCCATGACATCACCTCCGAAGAAGTTTCTTTTGTTTTTTTCTTTTCTTTCCTTTTTTTTTGAGACAGAGTCTCACTCTTGTCCAGGCTGGAGTGCAGTGGCACAACCTCGGTTCACTGCAGCCTCCCAGGTTCATGCGATTCTCCCACCTCAGCCTCCTGAGTAGCTGGAATTACAGACACGTGCCACTGTGCCCGGTTAATTTTTGTACTTTTAGTAGAGACAGAGTTTCGCCATGTCGTCCAGGCTGGTCTCGATCTCCTGACCTCAGGTGATCTGCCAGTCTCGGCCTCCCAAAGTGCTGGGATTACAGCTGGAAGTTTCTTTAAAAATGTAAATGTCCCAGGCCGGGCGCAGTGGCTCACGCCTGTAATCCCAGCACTTTGGGAGGCCGAGGCGGGCGGATCACGAGGTCAGGAGATCAAGACCATCCTGGCTAACACGGTGAAACCCCGTCTCTACTAAAAATACAAAAATTAGCCGGGCATGGTGGTGGGCGCCTGTAGTCCCAGCTACTTGGGAGGCTGAGGCAGGAGAATGGCATGAACCCCAGGGGTGGAGCTTGCAGTGAGCCGAGATCGTGCCACTGCACTCCAGCCTGGGTGACAGAGTGAGACTCTGTCTCAAAAAAAAAGAAAAATGTAAATGTCACTAAAATTGAGACCTTTGCTTCAGATTTTGTGATTATTCAGAAAAGGTGAGATTGCGTTTTCCTCTTGTCTTATGAAAAAGCACATGTGTTTTTGGTGAATGTCTATGTAGACAGTTTTCCAGAAAACAAATTAACTGCACTTAGAAGGGAAAAGTTATTTAAAATATATATGATAATTGTACATGCTTGCTGTCATGTATGTGACAGAAATTCCACATGGTAAATTTTTACTAATTATTAGATCAAATGATTATATCTACTAAAAACAATTTTTTTTTTTTTTGAGATGGAGTTTTGCTCTGTCGCCCAGGCTGGAGTGCAGCAGTGCGATCTTGGCTCACAGCAACCTCTGCCTCCTCGGTTCAAGCAATTCTCCTGCCTCAGCCTCCAAAGTAGCTGGAATTACAGACATGCGCCACTGCACCTAGCTAATTTTTATATTTTTAGTAGAGACGGGTTTTCATCATGTTGGGCCAGGCTGGTCTCGAACTCCTGACCTCAGGTGATCCGCCTGCCTCGGCCTCCCAAAGTGCTGGGATTACAGGCGTGAGCCACGGCACCCGGCCTGTTTTTTTCTTAAAAGATCTTCTTCTCCAGTGTTTCATAAATTCAAAGTACTTATTTTCTGTGGTTAGTCTGTGTAATGAGGTGGGCTTGCACCTGCTGGAACTGCGGTACCTGGAAACTAAACGACTTACCTATTTTTCACCCCAAACCGTCTAAGGTTTAAGGTGACCTCCATAAAATGTGCCTTTTTTTTTTCTTTTCTGAGAACCATCTTTTACTTTCCCAAGTAATGCATAGACTTTGTGCCGGCCATGGACCACGGTCTGTGAAATAACTTGCGTGTGTTATTTTTTTTTTTTTTTTTTAACGCCTCTCTAGGGAGCTGCGTGATCACTTAATTATTTATAGATTAAAGAGCATCGTCACTAATTAACACCGTTCTACTTGTCGGTGAGCACAGTTGCTGGCTTTGAAGTTTGTCTGATGCTGTATTTTGGGAATTGCATCCACTGTTCGAGTTGGCATAGTTTTGGAATTGAGAACCTGCATTTCCAAGCAATTATCTGATGGACGGCGATGGTGTCTGTCTGTTATCTGGGTTCAGGCTTCACCGTATCACTTCCTGAGAACCTGTTCTTCTATGTCAGTGGAAACAGTTTCCTGATGCAAAGCCTTCTGGTCGCCCACAGCAGAATGTCTACATGAGTCTTTATGCTTCTCACGAAGCACTTTTGTGGAAAAGGGGTGATTACTGTATGTCTCAGTTCATCTGAATTGCTATGAGAAAAATGCTGTACAATTGGCCTGGCGAGGTGGCTCACGCCTGTAATCCCAGCACTTTGGGAGGCTGAGGCAGGCGGATCACGAGGTCAGGAGATCGAGACCATCCTGGCTAACACGGTGAAACCCCATCTCTACTAAAAATACAAAAAAATTAGCCAGGCTACTCGGGAGGCTGAGGCAGGAGAATGGCGTGAACCCGGGAGACGGAGTTTGCAGTGAGCCGAGATTGCACCACTGCACTCCAGCCTGGGGGACAGAGCAAGACTCCATCTCAAAAATAAATAAATAAAATAAATAAAATGGGTAGCATCAATCTAACGCTGGAGTTTGCTTTGTGTGAACTCATACTTCAAAGACACAAGAAACCTGGTGAAGTCTTGGGGCTGCCATAACAAACTAACCAAAAACTGGGCAGCTTCAACAATAGAAATTCGGGGCCAGGTGTGGTGGCTCACGCCTGTAATCCCAGCACTTTGGGAAGCCGAGGCAGGTGGATCACCTGAGGTCAGGAGTTCAAGACCAGCCCGGGTATCATGGCAAAACCTCATCTCTACTAAAAATACAAACAATTAGCTGGGTGTGGTGGTGGACGCCTGTAATCCCACGTACTCGGGAGGCTGAGGCAGGAGAATCCCTTGAACCTGGGAGGTGGCACCTTGGGAGGCCGAGGCAGGCAGATCACGAGGTCACGAGATCAAGACCATCCTGGGTAACACAGGGAAACCCCATCTCTACTAAAAATACAAAAAAATTAGCCGGGCTTGGTGGCGGGCGCCTGTAGTCCCAGCTACTCAGGAGGTTGAGGCAGGAGAATGGTGTGAACCTGGGATGGCAAGCTCGCAGTGAGCCGAGATCGCGCCACTGCACTCCAGCCTGGGTGACAGAGCGAGACTCTGTCTCAAAAAAAATAAAATAAAATAAAAAAGACTCACCAACTCCAGAGGAACCTCAGCCTTCCCTCACTGCGGTGAAAAAACAGATCTTGCAGTGCCTTTAAAATGCAGGCAATTTTCTGTCCCTTAACTTTGAAGGCAGGATGGCGTTTTCTGCCTTTCACGTTTCCTCCAGAACGCCCCTACTTCACAGGAAACGTGGCTTCCTCCTGTCTGAAGGGCAACTAAACCCGGTTCATGCTCTGATTGTGTTTTGGGAGGAAACGCGAGGATTGTCGAGGATGCACCCTGCCCTTAATCACACATCACAGAAAGATGAAGCAGAAGGTAAAGGATGCAGTGGGCATGTCTGAGGGACACCCCCAGGTCTCTTGAGTTTCCAGGAAATATTTGAACAGCGTTATGATTTGGAAGAGCGTCTACACCTCGAAACGATCTGCTAAAATTTCCTTTGCTGGTTATCAAAGGGGGTCGTGAGGTTGCTCTCTCCATTCGTATTAGTGTTAACAGGGAGAAGGCTGAGGATGGGTAGCTCAGATTCTCCTGTGTCTTGGAGAACATGAGGTTCCCATCCACACAGCAGGGCTCGCTGTGACAACAGAAACAGGGGAAGGAGCCCATAGCTGCCCTGGGACCCAGAGACGCAGCCCCTGATGGCCGCGCTGCTGGACAAAGCTTCCAGGCACCTGCAGCACCATGGGGCCATCCAGCCCTGGAATAGCTGCTCACACCCTACGGACCTGGGGCCCTCGTATCTATGAGAGCTTGTGTGGGCTCAGGGCAGGTGCCTGGAGGTCTTGTCTGCTGTAGCCAGACCTCCATCTCTCTCTGTCTTTCCTTCTCTGTTTCTCTCTCTCTCTCCTTTTCTCTGTCTGTTTCTGTCTCTATATCTCTTCCTCCCTCTTTCTCTCTCTCTCTCTTCCTCTGTCTCTCTTTCTCTCTGTGTCTCTCTCTGTCTCTCCCTCCCTCTTTCTCTGTCTCTCCCTCTCTCTCTTCCTCTGTCTCTCTGTCTTTGATTCTTTCTCTGTGTGTCTGTCTCTTTTTATCTTTCTCTCTCTGTCACTGTTCCTCCCTCCCTCTGTCTCTGTTTCTCTCTCCCCCTCTATGTCTCTTTCTGTCTCTTCCTCTTTGACTCTCTCTCTTTGTGTCTCTCTCTCTCTCCCTTTTTTTTTTTTTTTTTTTTGAGACGGAGTCTCGCTCTGTCCCCCAGGCTAGAGTGCAGTGATGCAATCTCAGCTCACTGCAAGCTCTGCCTCCAAGGTTCACGCCATTCTCCTGCCTCAGCCTCCTGAGTAGCTGGGACTACAGGCGCCCGCCACCACGCCCGGCTAATTTTTTGTATTTTTATTTTTAGTAGAGACGGGGTTTCACTGTCTTAGCCAGGACGGTGTCGATCTTCTGACCTCGTGATCCACCCGCCTCAGCCTCCCAAAGTGCTGGGATTACAGGCGTGAGCCACCGCGCCTGGCCTCTCTCCCTCATTCTATGTATATGTCTTTCTTTCTCTGTCTGTGTCTCTCTCAGTGTCTCTCAGTCTCTCTGTCTTTGTATCTGTCCTTCTGTTTCTGTGTCTCCCTCTTTCTATCACTCTCTGTGTGTTTCTGCCTCTCTGTCTCTGTCTCTCTGTCTCCCTGTCTTTCTCTCCTCCTCCCTGTGAGGTGGGAGCCTCACCCTTAGCCCACTGGCCACCACCCTGGTCCACGCCTTTCCCCCTAACACTGACAGACGTAAAAATCACAGCTCCTCCCAGGACACTGCCTCAGTGTGGCCCCATTCATCAGATCTCTCCCTTCAATGCTAAGAAGTCTGTCTCCAACTCCGTGTTTCTTTGGGAAAAAAAAAAAAGGAGAGGAAGGCCAGGTGCAGTGGCTCACACCTGTCATTGTAGGACTTTGGGAGGCTGAGGCGGGTGGATCACAAGGTCAGGAGATCGAGACCAGCCTGGCCAGCAGGGTGAAATTCCGTCTCTACTAAAACCACAAAAAATTAGGTGGGCATGGTGGCAGGCGCCTGTGATCCCAGCTACTTGGGAGGCTGAGGCAGGAGAATCACTTGAAACCAGGCGACAGAGGTTGCAGTGAGTCGAGATCACGCCACTGCAATTCAGCCTGGGTGACGGACGGAGTGAGACTCTGTCTCAAAAAAATAAAAAAGTGGGAAATATTCGATTAATAAACAACAGCCCCACATATGCTCTCTCCTGGGTTGAAACAAAGCCTTCTTCCAAAAGCAAAAATTGGAAAAATATGCTACCGACATCCTGTCCCTAAAGGGAATATTAAGGAGGGACTCCAAAGGCAGCAGAGAAGCTGACCCCAATGTGACACGAAAATTCAGGAAGGACTCAACAGTGGTGAGAACTCAAGATAATGTGAGTAATTGTAAATACATATTGACATTATAAAACCATCATGTCTTCAGGGATTTAAAACACACCGGGAATTAAAACACATGACAACAGTGATATCTGCATCACGAAGAAGTGCATGAATTTAGATGTTCCAAGGTTTTTTTTTATTTTTATTTTTATTATATTTTTTGAGACGAAGTTTCATTCCTGTCCCCCAGGCTGCAGTGCAATGGCACAATCTCAGCTCACTGCAACCTCCGCCTCCTGGGTTCAAGTGATTCTCCTGCGTCTGCCTCTCGAGTGGCTGGGATTACAGGCGCCCACCACCATGACTGGCTAATTTTGTATTTTTAGTAGAGACGGGGTTTCTCCATGTTTGGGTCAGGCTCATCCTGAACTCCCAACCTCAGGTGATCCGCCCGCCTCGTCCTCCCAAAGTGCTGGGATTACAGGCATGAGCCACGGCGCCCTGCCTAGTGCAATGAATTTAAATGTTCCCAGGTATTTTTGCTTTGTCAGAAAAGAGGAGTGAAAGTAGTGAAAATTAGACTTTGAAAACCCAGGGCTGTGCTGCGATGTTTAGGATAATGTCCCCAAGGCTAGTTAAAGAGTATATTACTTTCAAGTTAATGGTGCTGGTGAAGACAGTAATTATATTAGAAAACAAAAACCGTAAATACACTAAAAGAAGAAATATACTAGAA
>NW_026652321.1:788178-805656 GCF_009828535.3 Hylobates moloch
CGTAAATACACTAAAAGAAGAAATATACTAGAAAACAAAAACCGTAAATACACTAAAAGAAGAAATATACTAGGAAACAAAAACCGTAAATACACTAAAAGAAGAAATATACTAGAAAACAAAAACCGTAAATACAGTAAAAGAAGAAACATACTAGAAAACAAAACCCTTAAATACACTAAAAGAAGATATATACTAGGAAGCAAAACCCTTAAATACACTAAAAGAAGAAATATACTGAAAAACAGAACTCTTAAATACACTAAAAGAAGATATATACTAGAAAACAAAAACCGTAAATGCACTAAAAGAAGATATATACTAGAAAACAAAAACCTTAAATACACTAAAAGAAGAAATATACTAGGAAACAAAAAACTTAAATACACTAAAAGAAGATAAGACAAAAAATATATGTAAAAAAGATAGGACCAGCAGAAAGCAAAAACTGCTAATAAGCTGGTAGATTTTAACATATGTATCAATAATTTTATGAAATGGAAATAAACTACAGGTTCTAGTCACAAGATCATCAGATTAATAAAAACCACAGCTAAGGCCGGGCGCGGTGGCTCACGCCTGTAATCTCAGCACTTTAGGAGGCCGAGGCAGGCAGATCAGGAGGTCAGGAGTTTGAGACCAACCTGGCCAACATGAAAAAACTCTGTCTCTATTGAAAAGACAAAAATTAGCCGGGTGTGGTGATATGTGCTTGTAGTCCCAGCTACTTGGGAGGCTGAGGCAGGAGAATCACTTGAACCCGGGAGACGGAGGTTGCAGTGAGCTGAGATTGCACCATTGCACTCCGGCCTGGCCAACAAGAGTAAAACTCCATCTCAAAAAATAAATAAATAAAATAAAAATTAAAATAAACAGAAAAGAATACAAATTAAAAAATTAAAGACCATTTTAAGATAAAGTCTTAATTAGTGATAGAGTAATAATCCTAGTTTAAAATGTTTTATAATCAAGAAATATAAACATTCTAAATAGGTATGCATCTAAAACCACAGCTAGAACATATATAAAGCAAAATTTGAAATTACTAAAAGAAAATGTAAAATATATACAATTGTAGTAAGAGATTTGAACATACTTTTCTCAGTAACTAAAAACAAGCATATAAACCAAAGGCATACTTTGAACAAAAAGATTAACAAGCTTGATGAGCTTGCAGTTATATATGCTGGCAACAAAAAATTAATTTTGTAAACACGTATAATAACACTTATATTCACATAATGTAGAATAAAATACTATTTATGTTTGCATAAAATGATAGCAAAAGCCAGGGAGAAAAGACCAGAAAAAATAACTAATGGGTACTAAGCCTAGTATCTGTGTGATAAAATAATCTGTACAAGAAACAGCCATAACAGATGTTTACTTATGTAACAAACCTGCACATGTACCCCTGAACTTAAAATAAAAGTTTATTTTATATATCTATAATAAAAGTTTACTATCTATATATAATAAAAGTTTTATTTTATATATAATAAAAGTGTATTTTATATATAATAAAAGTTTTATTATATATACATTATATTATTTATAATATACACTGTATTATAGATAATAGGTTATGTATAGTTTATAGATATATAAACTTTATTATATATAGTTTATAAATATATAGTTTATATATAAAATTTTATCTATAATATAATTTATATTACATATAAATGTATAACATTTATATACACTTTTATTATATAAAATATATAAAAGCATATTGTAATGTAAAATTTATTTTTATGATAGCATCAATTAATTTATTTATAATAGCATAAAATATATTTAAACATAGTATAATAGCATAAACATCTAATATTTATAATAGGATAAAAATGTAATATTAAAGAAAAATATCTGACAAAGTTATACATGATGTCTAGTCAGATAACTACAAAATCTCACTGAGAGAAATAAAATAGACCATAAATAAATAGTGGTATACGCCATGCCAGATATTCTCTCTCTGAAGTCTAAGTTTACCAAATTAGTGTTTGCACAGTGCCTCACACATTCCGGGTGCTTTAAAATGGTGAACTGAATTGTGCAAAGTATTTCATCATCAAGAAGAAGAGACTGAGTCACAGTTTCATGAAAGGTCCCAGTGAGGTCGGGAAGTTGAGCCTTGAACTCCATCATATGCAACTGCAAATGGTGCCTCCACATCTGGTAGACAGATGAGCCCCGCTAAATTCTGCTATTCTCACACTAGGAATGTGAATGTTTATGGGAATACAGAATTCACTCATTGGGAAACCTTACATGAATGTGAGTTTACAGCCCCAAAGTGAAGCCAGTGGGCAAGGATGGCTTGATCCCCACCTGTATGGACTTAGGTGTCCTTGTACTGTTACAAGACAACGGTGTGAATGCTCCCTGCAGAGTAACAGACCAAGACACTGAGACAGCAGGGTATGCAACAGAGAAAGAATTCAATGATTGCAAGGTGCAGAGGGAGGAGATGGGAGGAGACCCTGAAGTCCATCTCCCTGAGGAGTTCTAGGCTGGAGTTTTTTTTTTCTTTTTTTCCTGAGATGGAGTCTTGTTCTGTTGCACAGGCTGGAGTGCAGTGGTGCGATCTCAGCTGACTGCAACCTCCGCCTCCCAGATTCAAACAATTCTCCTGCCTCAGCCTCCCATGTAGCTGGGATTACAGGCACACGTCACCATACCTGGTTAATTTTTAGTAGAGGTGGGGTTTCACGATGTTGGCCAGGCTGGTCTCGAACTCTTGACCTCATGATCTGCCTGCCTCGGCCTCCTAAAGTGCTGGGATTACAGATGTGAGCCACCGCACCCAGCCAGGCTGGAGTTTTAAAAGGGATCATGAACAGACCAGGACACTAAGAGAGCAGGCTTTGCAGCAGAGAAAGAACTCAATGCTTGCAAGGTGCAGAGCGAAGAGATGGGAAGAGAGCTTGAAGTCTGTCTCCCTGAGGAGTTCTGGGCTGGAGTTTTTAAAGGGATTATGAAGGGTGAGGGGCTGGAAAATTGGGGTCATTAATTGGCTGGGGTAAGGGGGATGAAGCCATCTGGATGCGGAAACTGAAGTCTTTGGTGAGTCAGCTCCTGTGGGGTCCTTCAGTCCAGCTGGTGTCAGTATCATATTTTTATGCTATTATAAATATTAGATGTTTATGGTGTCAGTAGCTGGCATGCAGGACCTGGAAGACTATCTCAAAGGGAAAACTTAATGTTTCCTGATGATTAAGTTGTCATCTATAGAGCAGGGAAGGGGGACTGTAAACTAGGGTCTATTTGACTCTGGGACAATCAGCACCAAACAGCTATGAGGAAGCAGGTGAAAAAGAAAGTTGTTGGGAGGCCATGGTGGGTGGATCACCTGAGGTCAGGAGTTCCAGACCAGCCTGGCCAACATGGTGAAACCCCATGTCTACTGAAAATACAAAAATTAGGTGGGCATGATGGCGCATGCCTGTAGTCTCAGCTACTCCGGAGGCTGAGGTAGGAGAATCACTTGAACCTGGGAGGCGGAGGTTGCAGCGAGCCCAGATCACGCCACCGCACTCCAGCCTGGGCAACAGAGTGACACTGTGTCTCCAAAAGAAAAAAAGAAAGAAAAAAAGAAAGCTGATTTCATGATGAACGCTGAGGGTTCTGCAGGCTTGGCCTATTTTCGTTTCTTCCCTTCCCTTCTTCCCTGGTTAATTTTATGGAGTTTATAGGGACCGGTTCAATACCTCCAATGAGTGAGCCACCTCTTAGGCAATTGGCTGGAGAAGAAACTGAGGCACACAGAGAGAAGGTGGCAGAGCCAGGACCTCTGAGGTGCAGTGGCATGAATCAGGGTTCAGTCCTAGTCCCACCGTGTGTGTGTGTGTGTGTCTGTGTGTGTGTGTGTGTGTTTTGAGACGGAATTTTTGCTCTTGTCACCCAGGCTGGAGTGCAATGGTGCCATCTTGGCTCACTGCAACCTCTACCTTCCAGGTTGAAGGGATTCTCCTGCCTCAGCCTCCCAAGTAGCTGGGACTACAGGCACCTGCCACCACGTCTGGCTGATATTTTGTATTTAGTAGAGACAGAGGTTCATCATGTTGGTCACGCCGATCTCCAACTGCTGATCTCAAGTGATCCACCCACCTCGGCCTCCCAGAGTGCTGAGATTGCAGGCCTGAGCCATCACACCTGGGCCCTCCATGTATTTAACGGAGGCATGGATCCTAGCTGACTCCATGGTTATCTGCAGATATGTTTTTCCTGGGTCCTTGTTAGGCTGAACTGGGTAATGGATGGATCACGAGGTCAGGAGTTTGAGACCAGCCTGGCTAACATGGTGAAACCCTGTCTCTAATAAAAATACAAAAACTTAGCCAGGCACGGTGGCGGGTGCCTGTCATCCCAGCTACTTGGGAGGCTGAGGCAGGAGAACTGCTTGAACTTGGGAGGCGGAGGCTGTGGTGAGCCAAGATCGTGCCACTGCACTCCTGCCCGGGGAACAGAACGAGACTCCCGTAATTAAAAAATAAAAAGAGCCAGACTCTGTCTCAAAAAATAAATAAATAAACAATAAAAAAGAAGAATTGTCATTCTATGTATAAAACGTTGGAAATGGAAAGTGGATTTGTCCTTAGCATTATTAAGATACATTGCAGAGCTCAGATGGGGCAGATAAGAGAGGACCCAGTGATCCAGCTGCGGTGGCTCGTACCTGTAATCCCAGCACTTTGGGAGGTCGAGGTGTGTGGATCACCTGAGGTCAGGAGTTCGAGACCAGCCTGACTAACATGGTGAAACCTTGTCTCTGATAAAAATATAAAAACTTAGCCAGGTGCGGTGGTGGGTGCCTGTCATCCCAGCTACTAGGGAGGCTGAGGCAGCAGAATTGCTTGAACCCTGGAGGCGGAGGTTGCAAAGCCAAGATTGCACCATTGCACTCTAGCCTGGGAAACAAGAGTGAAAGTCAGTCTCAAAAAAAAGGAGAGAGAGAGGACCCAGTGAGGTTTCTCAGGGTCCGTGTTGGAGGGTCCCAGTTGGCTCTGCGCAGCCCCCTCCTCCTGGCAGCCTCCCGTGCTCTGAAAACGGTCCCACAGTCCCAGGGGGACCCTCCCTCCATCCCAGCCAGCCAGGCCTCTTGTGTCTCAATGTCCCCTTAAAATAAACCTTGGTCCTGTAAAGCATTCCATCTAAAGACGTCCCCGTGTGGTTTTTGAACATGGGAAGTTAATAATAAATATCATCTTTGTTTTCCAATTTTTTTTTTTTTACCTGTGACAGCCCCAATCCAATCGTTGGGTGCAACGTGATACGGATGACAGGCGGTGTCTCTATGCAAACTCTCAATTATGCAGAATCCAATGTTTTCTGGATTTTTAATTGAATCACTCGTCTCAAACTTGTTATTTTTAATTTACGACATTTGATTTCTGACACTGGTTCCTGCGTCTCATCAATTATGCAGTCTGGAGACTCGATTGCCCGGGTGATTAAAAAAAAAACTAATTAGGCAAGATTAAAATAAAAAAAAAAAAAAACTGAAACAGAGACCTCTTAACTGTGGACACGTTCCCTGGTAAAGGGAGGCTGATTTCACTGGAAATGCTTCATTTTCTTTGTAAGCGATTACTTTGGGTTTCGTACAATGTGATTGATTTTGACAGATGTGAAGGACCCCGGACCGTTTTCTTCCCCCTTCTCGAATATTCACCAGAAATTGTGTGACGCGGCCCGTTAATGTCGATTCCTCCCACAACTCATTGAATGTAATTTTGTTAAGTGGGCAGGAAAAGGAAAATGAACAACGTGGAATGAAACCCAGCGTTTTCTTTGGCAGTGAGACGGGGTCGAGACAGGAGTGTGTGCTCCTGCCCTTTCAAGTTCTAGCTAGAAGTAAAGTATAGGGAAAAAAAAGTGTAACTTTTTGAAAAACGGCCCTTCCTCGTCCAGGAATATGCAGTTTTTTTTTTTTCTTCTTTTTATTTATTTTTTTTTTTTTAGACAGTCTGGCTCTGTTGTCCAGGCTGGAGTGCAATGGTGCAATCTCGGTTCACTGCAACCTCCACCTCCCAGGGTCAAGCGATTCTCCTGCCTCAGCCTCCCAAGTAGCTGGTGGTGGCCGGCGCCTGTAATCCCAGCTACTCGGGAGGCTGAGGCTGGAGGATTGCTTGAGCCTGGGAGGCGGAGGTTGCAGTGAGCAGAGATCACCTCACTGCACTCCAGCCTGGGTGACAGAGCAAGACTCCAATAAATAAATAAATAAATAAATAAAACTATCCAAATATATCTATTATATGCTGGAGTGCAGTGGCGTGATCTCGAGTCACTGCAACCTCCGCCTCCCAGGCTCAAGCAATCCTCCTGCCTCAGCCTCTCGAACAGCTGGGACCACACGCATGCACCACCATGCCCTGCTAACTTTTGTATTTTTTATAGAGTTGAAGTCTCGCCATGCTGACCAGGCAAGGTGGTGCATGCCTGTGGTCCCAGACACTCAGGGGCCTGGGGTGGGAGGACTGCTTGAGCCTGGGAGGCAGGGGTTGTAGTGAGCTGTGATTAAACCACTGTAGTGCAGCCTGGGTGACAGTGAGACCTTGTCTCAAAAGGAAAAGAAGAAAAAAGGAAAGGAAAGCAAAGGAAGGGAAGGGGAGGGGAAAGGAAAGGGGAAGGGGAAGGGGAAGAGGAGGGGAAGGGGAGGGGAAAGGGGAGGGGGAGGGAAGGGGAGGGGAGAGAGAGGGGAGAGGGAGAGGAGGGGAGGGGAGGGGAAGGGAGAGGAAGGGAGGGGAGGGAAGCGGAGGGGAGAGGAAGGGGAGGGGAGAGGGAGGAGAGGTGAGGGGGAGGGAAGGGGGGAAGAGGAGGGGAGGAGAGGGAAGGGGACAGGAGAGGAGGGGAGGAGAGGGAAGGGGAGAGGAGAGGAGGGGAGGGGAGGGGAGGGAAGGAACGGGAAGGAAAAAAAAAAAAGAAATTAGAGAAAAAAGCATTAGGTTTTGGGACTGGGATTTCCAGATGAGTTAATTCAACTCCTTTGACCAAATAACCAGCCATCCCTGACCCCTGGCAATTAAACATCAGCCCCAGATTGCAAACCATTCTGAAGAATTTCATTTACACACACACACACACAGAGGCACAGTCACACACACATACACACACACGTGCACACACGCACTCACATACATTCACACACGTGCACATATATGCAGTCACACACGTGCATGCATACACACATGCACACACGCATGCGCACACACATGCACACGCACGCACACTCATGCACACACACATAATGCACACACGCAACCTCACACACATTCATTCACACACGCACACACACACGCACACACACATACATGCACACACACATGCAACCTCACACACATGCATGCACACCCTTGCACGCACATTCACATACATACATGCACACACGCACACATATGCACATACACACATTCATGCACACACATGCACACACATACATGCACACACACATGCAACCTCACACACGCATTCATGCACACGCACACACACTTACCCTCAAACACACACACATGCACATGCTGAATGAGAATCCACCATGGTGTCATTATCGGGTTATTTATAGTTCCAACCCCCCGGGGAAAGGCAGCATATGGAATATAGAGCAACCCTCCTGTGAAAGCTAATTTCCCAGCCTAATAGCTGGTCCCCGGGAAAACCTTGAATTGCCGAAGGGGAATTCAGAAGTTAACTGCTGCGTGCCCCGATTCGATGCTTTGCTTAAATTGCAAGGGGGACCTCCGTTGCAACTCATGGATGGTGCGTCGGGTGTATGAAGGCGGCTAACCCCCAATCTCTCCCAAATTCCTGCCTAGATCCAAGGGACTTTTAGTCCATGCATGCGACTGTTGGAGACGCTTTCCCTAAGAATTCCCACCGGAAGAGAAAGCATTCCTGGTAGAGAATTAGGCTCACCAAGTTCAGCCTGGTCTTGTCAAGAGACCACGATGGTGGCATGAAGAACATTTGACTTCTTTTTTATTTATTATTATTATTAATTATTATTATTATTATTATTTTGAGAGGGACTCTTGCTGTCGCCCAGGCTGGAGTGCAGTGGCGCGATCTCAGCTCTCTGCAACCTCTGCCTCCCGGGTTCAAGCCATTCTCCTGCCTCAGCCTCCTGAGTAGCTGGGATTACAGACGTGCACCACCACACCCTGCTAATTTTTGTATTTTTAGCAGAGATGGGGTTTCACCATGTTGGTCAGGCTGGTCTCGAACTCCTGACCTCGTGATCCTCCCGCCTCACCTTCCCAAAGTGGTGGGGTGACAGGCATGAACCACTGCGCCAGGCCAGCACATTCAACTTCTACCAGGCACGTTGGAAAATGAACACCAACCTCTCTGCATTCCCTGACTTAATTTCCCCCAGAGTTTTCTTAGCTGGGAATCAGAAATGTGGCTTCCAACTTGATCCTTTCAAAGCTACAAACTCCAGCCAAACACACAGCATCAAATCTTCCTCATTACATCATTACAACCTTGGAACTGACACCGATAATTAGAAACGGGAAAAAAGAACAAATCTTTTTTTTTTTTTTTTTTTTTTTGAGACACAGCCTCATTCTGTCAACAGGCTGGAGTGCAGCGCTGCGATCTCGGCTCACTGCAACCTCCGCCTCCTGTGTTCACGCCGTTCTCCTGCCTCAGCCTCCCGTAGCTGGGATCACAGGCACCCACCACCACATCCGGCTAATTTTTGTATTTTTAGTAGAGATGGGATTTCACCGTGTTGGCCAGGCTGGTCTCAATCTCTTGACCTCATGATCCGTCTACCTCGGCCTCCCAAAGTGCTGGGATTACAGGCGTCCACCACCACCTCATTGAGAGAGAAAAGGATTTTTCTGGATAGTAAGTTAGAGCCGCCATGTGGAAGATTACCTTAAAATACTGCCATCTGTTTCACTAAAAAAACCCAGAACAAAAATCAACGGCTCTCTGTTTCCTTCAAAAACACATCCGTTGTGAACTGAATTGTGTTGCTTCAAAATATCTGTTAAGGTCCTAACTGTAGGTACCTGTGAACCTGGCGTCGTTGGAGATAGGGTCTTTGCAGATATTATGGAGGTACAGTGAGGAAAGGCTGGAGTAGACGGGAGGCTCAATCCAATCTGTCGTGTCCTGGTAAAAAGAGGGAAGTTTCCATACGCTTAGAGAGGAGAAGGCCACACAGAGACGGAGGCAGAGACTGGAGTTATGCGGCCACAAGCCCAGGGATGCCTGGAGCCCCCAGGGGCTGGGAGAGGCAGGAAGGATCTTCCCCCAGAGCCTCCGGAGGGAAGATAATACGATTGTTTTGAATCGAACTACAGTCCCCCTAAAAGCTATCTCTACAGCCTAACTTCCTGAATATGTGAATGGGATGCTATTTGGATATAAGGTCTCTGCAAATGTAACTAAGTCGAGAATTTCTACATGAGAGCATCCTGACGTAAGGTGGATCCTAAATGCAGTGGCAGGTGTTTTTCTAAGAGACAGAATAGGAGACACAGACACAGAGAAGGAGGCCACGTGGAGACGGAGGCAGAGACTGGAGTGATGCAGCCACAAGCCCAGGGATGCCTGGAGCCCCAAGGAGCTGGGAGAGGCGGGAAGGACCCTCCCCTAGGGCCTCCAGAAGGAACTCACACAATTATAGAGGACCAATACGGGCCTTCCTGGAGTCCAGAAGTCCTCCCTGTCTCTCCTCCGTCTCCACGTGGCCTTCTTCTCCGTATCTGTGTCTCCCCTTCTGTCTCTTAGAAAGACACCTGTCATTGCATTTAGGATCCACCTTCTTCAGGATGATCTCATGTTGAAATCCTTAACTACCTGCATCTGCAGAAACCCTATTTCCAAATAAGGTCCCGTTCACAGGCTATGAGACTGAGGATGTATACACAGCTTTCAGGAGGACCACGGTTCAGGACGCGGAGAGATTACATTTTTCTTGTTTGATCCCCTGGTTTTTGGCATTTTGTGAGAGCATCCCCAGAAACCCTCACAATATCTAAACCTTTTGCTTCTTCCAAGCGCTAGTCTGTCCGTTCCCTTCTCGTATCTGCCTCGTCCCCGTGCCTCCCGAGGCCACCCTGGTGGATCAGAGAACAGGGAGTCAGGGCTCATGACCTCAAGAGAGACACCCCCAAGCAGGTTAGGCGGGAAGAGACACAGCGTCTCAGCCCACCAGCCTACGGGAAGAAAGGGTGCTCGCAGCTGACCGTCTCATCTCTGCCTGCTTTTCTCACTGTGGGTTAAATTGCCACAGTGTGTGGGACGTGCTTATTCTGTCAACACATCAGCAGCGATATGAACTCACAGGAGCCTGTAGTTTTGTGCCCACACCCCTGACATAGGTGCCCAAACGGCCATGCCCAAGATATAGACGGGTAAGCTCCGTTTTACACCCCAAAGTGTCATTCTTTGAAGACCCCCCTCAACAAGGATTAGAATCTTTATATTTTCTGCACAAACCAGACATTAAAAAAATAAGGAAAAAAAAAACCCACCAAAATGGCTTTTATTTATGAGTGGAGAAATTGAAAACCTAGAGCAGCCCCTTTTAAAGTCAGTGGTGCCAAAGCTATGAAAATGCAAAATCCTTTCCAGAATTTCACACACACACACGCACACACACACACACTCTTCTCTAGGGACGTCATTACAGGCTCATAAAAAGTCAAATTGCCATTCCCGGAATGCTCCAATAATTTATACCTATCATTGGTTGTAGCGTCGGTGCATTGGCCCGATGACCTGACCACCTACATACACACGGAACCGTGGAACCCTCTACACTGTCTTAGGAAGACAGGAATTTGCAATCGGAGAAGACTTCCAAAGCCCAGTATCAATGTGGGTTTCTGGGTGAAAACACAAAAGGGAATGAGTGCCTCCTCAAGACGCCAGCTTCCAAGTTCACAACCCAATCATCTCCTAGCTGGCCCAAGACGCACCTAATGATAAATATATCTTTATCAAGGTGGTACATTTTCTGGCTCTTACTGTCATCATGGAAAAATAATCATGATGACGTCTCAGAAAAGACGGAGTTGATTTTGCTGAGGTTGACTTGGGTGTCTGGAGATAAGATTCTTTTTCGACTCCACGGCTTCAATCCAGGAAAAAGGCAGTGTGTAGACGGGGAGACCATTTACATGGCTCCCTCCCCTGTTCTAAGGTTTTTTTTTTTTTTTTTCCCATGAGGACGCCAAAGTTCAGGAGAAGTTGGCAACACAGCGAAACATTCATACGTCCACAAAGCCCAGGTCTTTAGCGTGTGTGGCTGCTTCATAACTTTGCAACTGTTTGACCCGGCCTTTTTAACGACCGGCCATAAAACCCATGCTAATTAGTGGCGGCAGGAACCGGGTCCCACGTCTGGCCTCCCCACATTCTGGGGTGAGCCCGTGACTGCTAAGCAGTGGGTGCATCCAGCCCTATACATGCCGCTCACACTTTGCTGCAAACCCCAGGTTTATCCCAAAGTAATTTGTCTTTGCACCTCAGACCAGCCAAGGGCGAAAGTGGGTTAAAACAGAGCGGTATTAAAATAATTTTCCCATATGGGGGAAGCAACCAAAGGTCCTTATGATGGATTGCAAATCGGTGCTTCTATGTAGAAATGGTCATTTTTTTCCTTGAAAAATTAAATCTCAGAGCATTAGTTAACTTCTGCAATGAGCCCTCATGCCTCATTCTTATGTTTTCAGTTCTGAAAGGGTAGGAAACGGACATTAAACTGTGTTGTGTGTACATGTGTGTCTTGAGTGCATGTGTTGTGTTTATGATGTGTTTGTGCGTGTCTGTTGTGTGTTGTGTGTCTGTGGAGTGTGTTATGCTGTATGTGTGTCTGTTGTGTGTTGTATGTGTGTCTGTTGAGTGTTTTGTGTTGTATATAGATGTGTGTGTTTGTGGATCCTGGCTGTGGCTACACAGAGGGTTAAAATGTGGGTCCTGGCTGTGGACTGTGTGTCTAGGGAATGTCTATGGAATGTATTGTTGATCCGAGATGGGGACAGAAACACAAAGAGCCAGGAATACTCAATTCCTAGCCAGAGGCCGGCCAAATATCTTCTGCAAATTTCACGGAAAAATATGTGACTGCATGAACACACAGCTTGGGGCCTTCCCCAGGTCTGGAACGCAGCTCTTGTTTCTTGATGACCTGTACACTCAGAGGGAAGCTTCCTATCTTGGTGGTGGAGATAAACCCCCTCCGTTCCAAGAAGTTCAGAGGGGTCGTGGGAGGACAGAGCTGGGGTAGTGTCTGACACTTGAATAAGATATCCTTGTTCTTTCATTCTATATCAACCTTCGTGGGGCTTCACAATATTAAAGACAGGGGCAGGCAATAAGAAATGCTGGTGAGGAACCCACTGCTTCCCAGGTTCAGGTGATTCTCCTGCCTCAGCCTCCCAAGTGGCTGGGATTACAGGTGCCCACCATCACGCCCAGCTAATTTTTGTATTATTAGTACAGATGGGGTTTCACCATGTTGGACAGACTCGTCTCAAACTCCTGACCTCAAGTAACCCGCCCACCTTGACCTCCCCAAGTGCTGAGATTACAGGTGTAATCTCACCCCATCCATTGAGGGTGGGGATGTAAATTTGTACAACTGCAATGGGGAACAATTTGGAGGTTCCCTTACAAATCGAGCTATCGTACTTGGGGAGACCGAGGCGGGCAGATCACCTGAGGTCAGGAGTTCGAGATCAGCCTGGCCAACATGGTGAAACCCTGTCGCTACTAAAAATACAAAAAAAAAAAAAAAAATTAGCCAGGCGTGTCTGCGGGTGCCTTAATCCAGCTACTGGGGAGGCTGAGGCAGGAGAATTGCTTGAACCCGGGAGGTGGGGGTTGCAGTGAGCCGAGATCCCATCACTGCACTCCAGCCTGGGTGACAGAGTGAGACTCTGTCTCAAAAACATAATAATAATAAATAAAATAAAATAGAGCTACCATAGAATTTAGCAATTGTACTTACTGATGGGCATACACCCACAATAAAAGAGGTCAGTATATTCAAGTTTGGGAGGCCGAGGCAGGTGGATCGCCTGAGGTCAGGAGTTTGAGACCAACCTGGCCAACATGCTGAAACTCTGTCTCTAGTAAAAATACAAAAAAGTAGGATTACTGAATTCTATAGTAGCTCTATTTTATTTTATTTTTTGAGATACCTGCAATCTCATAGTATATTGCAGCACTGTTCCCAAGAGCTGAGATTCGGAACCACCGTAAGTCTTCATCAATAGATGAATGGATAAAGAAAATGAGCCTGGTGTGGTGGCTCACACCTATAATCCCAGCACTTTGGGAAGCCAAGACGGACGGATCACCTGACATCAGGAGTTCGAGACCAGCCTGACCAACACGGTGGAAACCTGTCCCTTATAAAAATAAAAAAATTAGCTGGGCATAGAGGTGCCTGTAATCCCAGCTACTCAGGAGGCTGAGGCACAAGAATCACTTGAACCCAGGAGGCCGAGGTTGCAGTGAACCAAGATCACACCACTGCACTCCAGCCTGGGCCACAGAGCAAGACTGCATCCAAAAAAAAAAAAAAAAAAAGAAAAAAGAAGAAGAAGAAGAGGAAGAAGAGGAAGCCTGGCAGGGTGGCTCACACTTGTAATCCCAGCACTTTGGAAGGCTAAGGAGGGTAGATCACAAGGTCAAGAGATCGAGATCATCCTGGGTAACATGGTGAAGCCCCGTCGCTACTAAAAATACAAAAATTAGCCAGGCATGGTGGTGGGCGCCTGTAATTCCAGCTACTCAGGAGGCTGAGGCAGGAGAATCGCTTGAATCTGGGAAGCAGAGGTTGCAGTGAGCCGAGATCGCACCACTGCACTCCAGCCTGGGCAACAGAGCGAGACTCTGTCAAAAAAAAAAAAAAGAAAGAAAGAGAAGAAAGAGAAAGAAAGAAAGAGAGGGAAAGAGAGAAAGAAAGAGAAAGAAAGAAAGAAAGAGAAAGAAAGAAAGAAAGAAAAGAAAAGTGTTACACATATGGAATGGAATACTATTTAGCCATGAAAAAGAATGAGATCCTGCCATTTGCAATAAAATGGATGGTCATTATGTTCAGTGAAATAAGGCAGGCACAGAAAGACAAACTCTTCATGTTCTCACTTATTTGCAGAAGCTAAAATTGAAAACAATTGAAGTCTTGGCAATAAAGAGTAGAAGGCTGGTTCTCAGAGGCTGGGAAAGTTAGTGGGGAGTTTGTGTGGAAGAGGCGGGGATGGTTAATGGGTACCAACAAATAATTAGATAGAATAAATAAATCCTAGTTTTCGCTAGCATAACAGGGTGACTATCATCAATAATCCCTTCATTGTACATTTGTAAATAACTAAACGAGCATAATTGAATTATTTGTAACACAAAGTCTCAATGCCTGAGTCCATGGATATCTTATTTACCCTGATGTGATTATTGCATATTGCATGTGTGCATGAAAATGTCTCACCTGCCCCGTAACTATATACACCTACTATGTACTTGCAATAATTAAAAAATAATAATAATAAAGACAGGAGTGGAACAGGGGAGAATCCAGTGAATAATTTGTCCCCACATTTATCAAAGGAGGTAAAGAGATAGAAACAGGGAAGGCTTCCTCAGGGTTGACCATGGAGGGGAAAAAAAATTCAATATTTCATTCACTTACTTTTAAAAAAAATAAATCAATGTAAAATTTCTTTTCTTTTCTTTTTCTTTTCTTTTATCTGCTCTTCTTTTTTTCTTTTCTTCCTTTCTTTTCTCCCTTCACTTCCTTTCCCTTCCCTTCCTTCCCTTCCCTTCCCTTCTGTTGTCTTTTTTCTTTTCTTCCTTTACCTTCCCTTCCTTTTCTTTTCTCTTTTCTTTTCTTTTCTTTTTTCTTTTCCCCTCTCTTCCCTTCCCCTCTCTTCTCTTCTCTTTTTTTTCTTTTCTTCTATTCCCATCTTGCTGGGAGCCAGCAACATATGTGAGACTTTGGATACACCAAGAGATGAAACTCTGCGTTCCTCCAAACAAAAACCACCTAAGCAGAGTTGAAGACCGTACAGGTCCCATGAGGACCGTGAAGGAAAATTTATGGAAAATTAAGGTATTTTCCGCTGATCGGTGTGGATCTCTGCCATTTCATCGTTAAAAGTTACAGGTTTGCATTCCCCAGCGAGGGCTCATGGTAACAAGTCATTCCTATGCACTTCCTGCCTCTCATCCCGATTATATTTCAAATATAAATGCAGCCTGAGACTTATATAGAACAATTATTTCATGAATTATCAGCCATTGTGGCTTCAAGGTTTTCGTTTGTTTGTTTTGTGTTTTGTTTTTCTGAGAAATCCATGCCAATAGAACCCTGGGAATAAGAATAAAATACCCTCTATTGTGCGTAAATAACCACCTCTTTTCTCTCATCTAGATTCTAAGAGCCTTCCCTACGGCCACTTCTAAATTAATTGCTTTTACTCTCCCTCCAGTTTTTGGTTTTCCTGGGTAGAAGGTAGATTAATATGCAACACGTCTGGCTTCTGTGATCCAAGGCTGCATTGCTTTGTCATCCTGAAAAGGATCCGGCCATGACTCTGTGGCCTCTCATCTTCCACTTTGGAGACCCCTCGGGAGGCAGAGAGATTTGCACATGCATAGAGAGGAACTCCAAAAACCACAGGGGCCATTCGAAAAGCAGGCGTGCAACATATAGAACATCGTAAAGTTATAATTCCTAAAACAAGCCTAGTGGAAAAAAAAAATCCAGTTCTGTCTACTCCAATTCATATAACTCATAATGCTTTTTTTTTTTTTTGAAAATTTTGGACTATTATTTGGAAAGGCGGATGTGACCCGACTTGATTGATTTCAACATTTATCACTACAAATCAGGAAAAAGAATTAAGCGTTTTTCCTACAAGCTCATTTCTCCATGCCACAAGGGATTTGGAAAGGAACTGCTTTAAAATGTCAGAAGAATACTCAAGGACGTTTATCTAAAATGCCTGTATTTAAAAATTGCATTAAAAAATAGGTTTCAAATTCTATGGTGAGCTATAATATCATCCAGTGATTCCTGTCAGAGTAATATGACCACGTGTACCCTGGTCACTAATCTTAGAGTCAGAGGGATGAATAACTGCCTGGATGTGACGGCGTCTGTTTAAAATGGCTCACACTGTTTCTTGAAATGTGTCTACAGTGGAGATCTTGCCTGTCTTGGAGAACTACAAAGTTATTTATTATAATTATTATTATTATACTTTAAGTTGCGTGAGGTACGTGTGCAGAACATGCAGGTTGGTTACATAGGTATACACTTGTCGTGGTAGTTGGCTGTACCCATCAACCCATCATCTACTTTAAGTATTTGTCCTAATGCTCTCCCTCCCTTAGCCCCCACCCCCCGACAGGCCCTGGTGTGTGATGTTCCCCTCCCTGTGTCCATGTGTTCTCATTGTTCAACTCCCACTTATGAGTGAGAACATGTGGTGTTTGGTTTTCTGTTCCTGTGTGAGTTTGCTGAGAATGATGGTTTCCAGCTTCATCCACGTCCCTGCAAAGGACATGAACTCATCCTTTTTGATGGCTGCATAGTATTCCATAGTGTGTATGTGCCACATTTTCTTTATCCACTCTATCGTTGATGGGTATTTGGGTTGGTTCCAAGTCTTTGCTATTGTGAATAGTGCCGCAGTAAACATACGTGTGCATGTGTCTTTATAGTAGAAAGATTTATAATCCTTTGGGTATATACCCAGTAATGGGATGGCTGGGTCAAATGGCATTTCTGGTTCTAGATCCTTGAAGAATCGCAAAGTCACTTTTTGAGACCTGTGACTCTGCCCATTTTACCCACCCCAGCTAAAATGTATAATATTTATTTTTGGGTATTCAGAAATGATAGTCAATTATCAGCCAGAGAAAACCTTAATCGAAAATGCAAAAGGGTCATGGATGATATTTTCAAAATCCAGAGTTTACAAAATTCACATGCGCTTCCTCTTACACAAGCAGGTGCCCCCAAACCCCCTCAGCCTGATTTTTAAAAACACTATAAAATATGGGATTTTTTTTGGGCAGTCATTGAACTTTTGTTTGAGTACATCCGGGTTCACTGTCAGTTAAAGGCACGGCACGTCCAACAGAAATGCATTCCTGAAAGATGCAGCTGGACTCTGTGAAGATTTGCACCCCTCTAGGAGGCTGAGGCAGGAGGATTGCTTGAGGCCAGGAATTCGAGACCAGCTGTGTTTGCACCACTGCACTGTGGCCTGAATGACAGAGTGAAATCCTGTGAAAGCGAGAAAGAAAAAGAGAAAGGAAGGAAGGAAGGAGGGAAGGGAGGGAGGGAAGAAGGAAGGAAGGAAGGAAAAGAGGAAAGAAAGAAAGAAGGAAAGAAAGAAAGAAAGAAAAAGAAAGAAGAAGAAAGAAAGAAAAAGAAGAAGAAAGAAAGAAAGAAGGAAGAGAAAGGAAGGGAAGGAAGGAAGAAAGGAAGGAAGGGAGGGA
>NW_026652321.1:815656-828196 GCF_009828535.3 Hylobates moloch
TATATATTACATATTATATAATATATTATTATGCTATAAATTATATATGCTATATATGTATATATATTATATATACACATATCCACATACATACACACATATGTATATTTTAATAGCTAATATCTTACACTGTTATATTTATATTACCTATAGTTATATACTAACATTTTTGTGCTTAATGTTTATACTACATATACAGATGTGGTTAGGTATTTATGTTATACATAATATATTAACATGATGTATATTCTTATATTCCTCTGGGGACCCACTGTCTTCTTAATACACTGTCTTCTGACCAAATTCTTCCAGACAAATCACCTATTGCTACATATATCTATTTTTTTCTTTTTTTAATAGCTAATATCTTACACTGTGGCTCACACCTGTAATCCCAGCACTTTGGGAGGCCGAGGCGGGCAGATCACCTGAGGTCAGGAGTTTGAGACCAGCCTGGCCAACATGGTGAAACCCCGTTTCTACTAAAAATACAAAAAATGATGGGGCATAGTGGATGCCTGTAGTCCCAGCTACTCAGGAGGCTGAGGCAGGAGAATCGCTTGAACCCAGGAGGCAGAGGTTGCAATGAGCTGAGATAGCGTCACTGCACTCCAACCTGGGTGACAGAGTGAGACTCCGTTTAAAAAAAAAAATAAAACTTACACTGATGTATTTATATTACATGTAGCTGTATATATTTTTGTACTTTATATTGACACTATATATACAGATATAGTTAGGTATTTATGTTATATATAGCATATTAACATGATGTATGTTGTTATACTCTATATACTTACATTCTATATATTATAAAACATCTATATAAAATTATACATGTATAATAAAATGTTATTCTATGTAATTTTATTTACATAAAATTTTAATATAATACAATTTCATTATATATAACATATGTCCAAATTTAATATAATGAAATTTTATGTATAATAATTTATAACATTTCTAAATTTATGAGGATACAATTTTATTATATATAATTATTTTATCATATATAATTACACATAAGGTAATTTATTATACATAAAATTTTATGTAAATAAAATAAAAATTTTATGTAAATATCTGATTGTATTGTAATAAAATTTTATTATTTATAACTCATTTCTAAATTTAATACAATAAAATATATATAATTTATAACGTTTCTAAATTTATTATTATATAATTTTGTTATCTAATTATTTTATCATACAGTTATATATGGTATATAATTATATTTATAGAAATACAGTTATGCATATACCATATATAGTTTTATTTATTTTTACATAATATATAATTATGTATTAAATATAACAGTATCAACTATATTATATACTTATTTAGTTATATATTATATATAAATGATGTTACATGTTATGTATATGTTATAATTTTGCTTCATATATAAAACTTAATCTATAAAACTATGTATTAGAAATAAATAAAAGTATATTTTACATATATACTATATAAGTATTATTTATATAAAAATATAAAAATTGTATGTTTATATTAATAAAATATATTTATAACAATCTATTCATATAAAATATACACAATGCATATTTATATAAATACAAAGTATATAAAACTTTTACCAGTAGGATGCAAAGAGTTGCTGACCGTCTGCAGAAAATCTGAACCTCTGGAAACAGAATAAAATCGTGCCAATCCTTCTGAAATGTCCCCCGTTTACTGAGCTCCTAGGGGTGCGACAGAAAAATTCCCTGACATTTCGGCCTCAGGGAAAGGGAGAGACACCCCACTGGCCGGTGAGTTTGAATTCCTCATTTTTTCTAAATGCATGTTGTCAAAATCTGTGTTGCATTTAGTAATTACTTATGTGTCTAATGTATATAAGGTTACACAATGTTTTCTTCTTTTTCTGCTCCTCAGGGTCAGAATTTGAAATAAAAGTTTTGGAAAGAAAAACCACTCTTGTCTGTTTGTGCAAAAATAAAAAAATCCATATTTTAAGAATATTTTAAAATAAATACAAATTGTGTGTGCGGGGGTTGCTTGCAAGAATTCTTCGTATCCTAAATCAAACATACACCTTGTTATTAATCAGAAAACAAAAAGTGTGTGCACAAAGGTACAACAGTCTTACACTCACACAGTCACACATGCACACACACAGATTCACGCACTTACTGATAAACTCACACAAACACAGGCATTCCCATATAAACACACACATAAGCGTGTATTTATAGAAATATACTTATGCATATACAATATATAATTTTATTTTTATAGTATATATACATAATTATGTATTAACAAATATAATAAGATCAATTTTATTATGTACTTATTTACATAAAGTTATATATTATATAAATGATGTTATACGGCATGAATATGTTACATATAACTTTGCTTAGTATATAAAATTTAATCTATACAATTATGTATTACAAATAAAAGTATACTTTACATATCCGCTATATATAACTTTATTATTTATATAAACTATAAAAATCATGTTTATATTAATAAAATATATTTATATCAATATATTAATATAAAGTATACACAATGTATATTTATATAATTTTTTTAATTAAAAAATATGCATTTCGATCAGCTCACCTGCTCCAGAGTCACTGACACAAATGCAACCACACACTTACACAAACGCACAACACAAAGACAGAATCACAAAACACACTCATAAAAACACATGGACACACAAAGACATGCACACTCACACAAACACAGGGACACACACACACAAACACAATTACAAAAACCCTCACATACACACTTGGGTGCACATGCACACTGACGTTCTCACAAAGCACACAAACACGTACACATACAAAGACACTCATAAACAGAATGATGAAAACACTCTCATATAAACACGTGGATGGCTACTCACCCACATAGACACTCACATGTGTCATACACACTCATACACACACTCAGAATCACACAAGCACACACAAACACATAAATACAGTCACACACTCGTGCAAACACAGCCACAAAAAGACTCATGTAATCACGTGGACACACAAACGTAAAAATTCATACACTGGGGCTGGGTATGGCGGCTCATGCCTGTACTCCCAGAACTTTGGGAGGCCGAGGTGGGTGGATCACTTGAGGTCGGGAGTTCGACACCAGCCTGGCCAACATGATGAAACCCCGTCTCTACGAAAAATACAAAAATCAGCCAGATGTGGTGGTGCACGCCTGTAATCCCAGCTACTCAGGAGGCTGAGGCAGGAGAATCGTTTGAACCCGGGAGGCAGAAGTTGCAGTGAGCTGAGATCACGCCACTGCACTCCAGCCTGGGCGACAGAGCGAGACTCAGTATCAAAAAAGAAAAATTTGCCAGATGTGGTGGTGGGTGCCTGTCATCCCAGGTACTCAGGGGGCTGAGGCAGGAGAATCGTTTGAACCTGGGAGGCGGAGGTTGCAGTGAGCCAAGATTGCACCATTGCACTCCAGTCTGGGCAACAGATGGAGACGCCATCTCAAAAAAAAAAAGAATTTATACATTGCCATACAAATTCACACACATACACCCATATTCACAAACACCATCACAAAAACACACTTCCATAAAACACAGGAATGCACGCTCACACAGAAACACGCATATGTAAACACACATTGTCTTACAGACTCACAGACACACTCATCGTCACATAAACAGGCACACACACACAGCCACACAAGCACACACCCACACCCACATCAACACACACACGCCCACACGGTACCCATGCGCTCACGCACACAGGTAGAACAGGCCTGCGTTACCTGATAACACAGTTAAATCAGATGTGACGTTGCCTGCTGCGGAGAGCTGGAGGCTTCCCAGGAATGGGCTTTTGGACGAGAGGTCTCTGGGTGCATTTGGTGACAACCCAGGCAGAGAGGGGGACGTCCAGGCTGGAAGGCCAGCCACAGCCAGCTCTGCCCGAGGATGACACATCCATTTGCTTCAGTAGGATCTGCACCCTGTAAACCCTGGTTCCTGCCTCTCCAGGAAACCCTACTGAGGTCAGCACCCCCCACCCCCAGGTTTGTCCAGCTTTGCTGTCTGGGGAGAGACACAGAAAGACCACATTCAGTGGAATGCTGGCTATAACCTTTTGTAGCCGGCAAGAAGGATCACCAAGCTGTCCTGTTACCTTGCTGGAGGGATCACCAGTTTCACGCTTGGCCCCCATGCTGTGAGTCCTCTGGGCCAGGCTTGATTCTTGGAGCTCCGGTGAAATTTGGACTTGGAGCTCACGCCTGCACCATCCAGAAAGCAGAAGGCAGCTGGCCCGGGCTGTACGGTTCATAGAATCAAAAAGAACACTGCTTGCCTTCACGTCTGTACCACAATAAATCTGCCCACTGCGGTCAAAGCCTCTGGATTCCTGCCCCCTCATTTTATTTTGTCTAAAGCGTTTCTAAGAAAAACAACCCGCGTTCTGAAAACGAGATTCTGAGTTTCCCGCCGGGGCGTGTTGAAAACAAACTTTGAGAATCCAAGGGCCTGAGAGGCAGAGTGAATGTCATTCACATCTCCCTGCTAATGACAAAGTCACTTTTTATTTATTATTATTATTATTATAGATTCAGGGGATCCACCGGCAGCTTTGTGACCTGGGGATATTGTACAATGCTGAGGTTTGGGGTATGAATAATCCCGTCACCCAGGCACTGAGCATTATACATCCCTGAGGTATATAATGTGTATTAAATATAAAATGTGTATTTATATATGCACTAATGATTCAACTTGATTCCTTGTAATTAAGAAACACCCCAAATTCTAGAGGAGTTCTAGAAATATATAAGAAAAGCCAGGTGCAGTGGCTCAGGCCTGTAATCTCAGCACTTTGGGAGGCCGAGGCAGGCGGATCACCTGAGGTCAGGAGATCTAGACCAGCCTGACCAACATGGTGAAACCCTGTCTCTGCTAAAAATACAAAAATTAGCCAGGTGTGGTGGCGGGCGCCTGTAATCCCAGCTACTCAGGAGGCTGAGGCAGAAGAATTGCTTGAATCCAGGAGGCGGAAGTTGCAGGGAGCCGAGATTGCACCACTGTACTCCAGCTGGGTGACAGAGCTAGACTCCGTCTCAAAAAAGAAAAAAGAGAGAGAGAGAAAAAAAACAAACAAGAAAATGCAACAGAAAAATCTGTGACCCAAAGATCTCTCCAGTTGCTGCCTTCTGCCTGAAATTCAAAGAACCTCAGGGTGGTTTTTCAATCCTTGTACCCCCGCCCCTGCTTCCTGTTCTATTAGTCCTGAGGGTCTGTGGTGCCCCTTCATTTTGTCCAGGTGGAGGCAATGTTTAGCTCCCATCTATAAGCGAGAATATGTGGTATTTGATTTTCTGTTCCTGGCGTTAATTCACTAAGCATAGTGCCCTTCAGCTTCATCCATGTGACTGCAAACGGCATGATTTTATTCTTGTTCATGGCTGTGTAGTATTCCATGATGCAGAAGGACCACATTTGCTTTATCTAGTAGAGAACATGTGGTATTTGATTTTCTGTTCCTCGTATTGATTCACTAAGCATAATGCCCTCCGGCTGCATCCATGTGGCTGCAAAGACATGATTTTATTTTTTTTTCATGATTGTGTAGTATTCCATGGTGTAGAAGGGCCACATTTGCTTTATCCAGTTGAGAACACGTAGTATTTCATTTTCTGTTCCTGGCATTAATTCACTAAGCATAATGCCCTTCAGCTTCATCCATGTGACTGCAAAGGACATGATATTATTCTTTTTCATGGCTGTGTAGTATTCCATGATGCAGAAAGACCACATTTGCTTTATCTAGTGGAGAACATGTGGTATTTGATTTTCTTTTCCTGGGGTTAATTCACTAAGCATAATGCCCTTCAGCTGCATCCGTGTGTCTGCAAAGACAACAGGAAAAAGAAAATTAACTTTTTAAAAGAAGAATCTCTCTGTTCAAAAACAAAACCAATGCCCTGTCAGGAAAGATGTTCTGTGATTTTCCGGCAAAGCTGGAAGGAACCTACAGGAAGGAGTCACCCCATAAAACGAGTGGAGCAACATTGCCCTTTGGGGTGAGGGCTGCCTCTGTTAGGCCATCAGGATGGGTGCCTTCCAGGAAGCATCCAGGAAGCATCCAGGAAGCAATTCCTGCCCCCAAATCACCTGCCAGCTTCCACCCTGTAAGTAAAATCCCCCAGCAAGTGGGCAGCAGGGCAAGACCAGGGCTTCCAGCTGGATGGTTTTCACATTAGCGGCTGCTATTTAGAGTCATCAGCATTGGCCGGGCGCAGTGGCTCATGCCTGTCAATCCAGCACTTTGGGAAGCTGAGGCAGGCGGATCACAAGGTCAGGGACCAGCCTGGCCAACATGGTGAAACCCCGTCTCTACTAAAAAAAAAAATACAAAAATTAGCCTGGTGTGGCCGGGCATGGTGGCTCACGCCTGTAATCCCAGCACTTTGGGAGGCCAAGGCAGGTGGATCACGAGGTCAGGAGATTGAGACCATCCTGGCTAACACAGTGAAACCCCGTCTCTACTAAAAATACAAAAAATTAGCCAGGCGTGGTGGTGGGCGCCTGCAGTCCCAGCTACTCGGGAGACTGAGGCAGGAGAATGGCGTGAACCCGGGAGGCGGAGCTTGCAGTGATCCGAGATCGCACCACTGCACTCCAGCCTGGGCGATATAGAGCAAGACTCAGTCTCAAAAAAAAAAAAAAAAAATTAGCCTGGTGTGGTGGTGGGCACCTGTAATGCCAGCTACTCAGGAGGCTGAGGCAGGAGAATTGCTTGGACCCTGGAGGCGGAGGTTGCAGTGAGCCGAGACTGTGCCACTGCACTCCAGCCTGGACAACACAGCAAGACTCTGTCTCAAAAAAAAAAAGACTCATCAACATTGCCATGGCTCAACCTCTTCCCAGACTTGTCAAATCTTTACCACTGGACATCCACGTTCTAGTTTCAAAGCTCCACAGTGGCTCATGTCTGTAATCCCAGCATTTTGGGAGGCTGAGGCAGGAGGACTGCTTGAACCCCGGAGTTTGAATCCAGCCTGGACAACAGAGTGAGACCCCATCTCTTCAAAGCAATTAGAACATTAGCCCAGTGCAGCAGCTCACACCTGTAATCCCAACACTTTGGGAGGGTGAGGAAGGAGGATTGCTTGAACCCAGGAGTTTCAGTCCAGACGGGACAACATAGTGAAACCCCACCTCTATGCAACAATTAGAAAATTAGCCAGGCACAATGGTTCACACCTGTAATCCCAGCACTTTGGGAGGCTGAGGTGGAAGGATCCCTTGAGCCTAGGAAGTGGAGGCTGCAGTGAGGTATGATTGTGCCACTGCACTCCAGCCCAGGAGACAGAGAAAGACCCATCTCAAAAATAAAACAAAAAAACACTAAACACCAAAGCTTCCTCCCATCCATGGTTGAGAACCTCGTTCTAAATGACATCTCTTCCAGGGGCCACAGTAACAGTGAAACAGCAAAACAAGGAACATATCTAACTCTACTTTTTGTTTAAGGGGAACTTACCCATTCCTGCACATAAGATAGGATAGTTTCAGAGCACAGAGATAAAACACAAAAACAGCAATCATGTAGTTTTTTTCTTTGTTTGTTTGTTTGAGATGGACTCTCGCTCTGTTGCCCAGGCTGGAATGCAGTGGCGCAATCTTGGCTCACTGCAACCTCCGCCTCCCGGGTTCAAACAATTCTCCTTCCTCAGCCTCCCGAGTAGCTTGGATTACAAGTGCCCGCCACCATGCCCGGCTAATTTTTGTATTTTTAGTAGAGATGGGGTTTCACCAAGTTGGCCTGGCTAGTGTCAAACTCCTGACCTCAGGTGGTCCACCTGCCTCGGCCTCCCAGAGTGCTGGGATGACAGGTGTGAGCCACCGCCCCCAGCCGCAATCATGTAGTTTTTAAAACTAACTCTGGGATTAAAGGGAAAAAGTATAAAACAACTAACTATGTTTTGTGAAAGATTTTTGGGAGCATGGTGACTTCGCCAAAGACAAAGAAGTGTTCAACTTCTTTGGACCCTGACTAGCACCCAGAGGTCTGTGGCCATCGGTCTTCTCTCAATCCCAACCCCCTCCTCTTTCCCATGCCCTTCATATGAAAAGAGCCTGAAATACATACTTATTTAAGGGGGTATACTAGGACTCTTGTTCAACAGATTCTTGGTTTTCCGGCTACCCAAATAAAACTACTTTCCCTCCCACCAGCTCTCCATATTGGTTTTCAAGCCACGAGCCACGGAACCTGGGTTTGGTTATACCACGTTCATGGATACATGCATAACGGTCATAGCCTTCCCTTCTTTGCACTTGCCCTTACCATCATGTTCTGTTATTGCCATGCTGAAAACCTGAACGACTTTTTAGCAAGGGACTACCTCATTTTCATTTTTCTTTTTTGTTTTTGGTTTTGAGGTGCAGTCTCACTCTGATGCCAGGCTGGAGTGCAGTGGCACGATCTCAGCTCACAGCCACCCCTGCCTCCCAGGTTCAAGCAATTCTCCTTCCACCTCCGCCTTCCAGGTTCAAGTAATTTTCCTGCCTCAACCTCCCAAGTAACTGAGACTACAGGCGCCCGCCACCATGCCTGGCTAATTTTTATATTTTTAGTAGAGACAGGGTTTCACCATGTTGGCCAGGCTTGTCTTGATCTCTTGATCTCGTGATCCACCCACCTTAGCCTCCCAAAGTGCTGGGATTACAGGTGTGAGCCACCGCACCCGGCCTCATTTCCATTTTTCATGGGGTTCTATGGGGTAAACATTGCTTTACCTACTTCCAAGGAAGTAGCTCCAAAGCAGGTGCCTCTCTTCTCTGTTAAGTGGCAGTAGTTGTACCTCCCTCACACTGGCCCAAGCCCCCATCTGGGTCACTGAGCTTGAGATCCAAGCCACTGGGGAGGCCTTCCTTAGTTCAGGGTGTCTGATCACCCTGTGGTTCCCTTGGAATTCCAGTGCATGGATATTAGGAGGAGACGCTGTTTCAGTTTCTTTTTTCTATTCTTTTCTTTCTTTCTTTTTTTTTTTTTTTTGAGATAGAATTTTGCTCTTGTTGCCCAGGCTGGAGTGCAATGGCATAGTATCGGCTCACTGCAACCTCCGCCTCCTGGGTTCAAGTGATTCTCCTGCCTCAGCCTCCAGGAATAGCTGGGACTACTGGTGCCTGCTACCAGGCCCAGCTAATTTTTGTATTTTCAGTAGAGACGGGGTTTCACCCTGTTGGCCAGGCTGGTCTCGAACTCCTGACCTCAGGTGATCCACCTGCCTCAGCCTCCCAAAGTGCTCGGATGGCAGACGTGAGCCACCGTGCCTGATGGGCACGAAACTTTTAGGAGTTTCTAATTTGCTGACTGTCAGAGGTAGCTTCCCGATACAACTGGATCCCAGCAGCGGGTGGAGACAAACATCCCCAGAAGCCAGAGAAAAGTTGAACACGCGGGCTTGTAAGCAAACAGAGCTGTGCTATTTATTTTTTAAACCAATGAGTGTTTTTCACTCGTTCACTTAAGGCAGCAGGCAGGGAGGAGTGTTTTTCACCACACGAGAGGAAATTTGAGCCCTTTGCTACAATCTGTTCGTTCTCATGGAAATAATTGTTGAGTGAACGTGGCTTCCAGCGCCCCGTGGTATATTAAGGAAACAGTATGGAAATAAAGATATTACCATGTTATTAATGCTTATCGTGGAAGTAGAAATACAGAAAATATATGGCTGAGTGTAGTATTTAAATTGCAAAAACGAGGAGATGTTTAATAAGGTAGCGGCAGTTCTGGGTTCTTGGATTTTTTTTCCCCTCCCCTTCATAATTTTCAATATAATCTAAATTAAGCTATAAAAAATCATTACCTATAGCAATTTTTAAAATCATCTTTCATCTCGGGGAAACTAACTTATGGCACACTGAAAATATTACAAGTAAATACTGTATTGAGAACATTGATTATTTTCCTTAATCCAATTCAAGCATATTGAGACGTAAAGCAAAATTATGGGAAATTACAGACATGCCTGGGGGCCGGGGGAGACCCTTGAAGCATCTTAGAGGGAAATGTATTATTTTTTAAAGGACACCTTCTCATACCTGATTAGCTGTGCCAAGTTATCCTCGGAAGAATGCATTCGTGCTCTACCGTGTCAACAGTAGAATTGATGGCTGGAGTTTTAATCCGGCTCCTTGTAACGGTTTAGGGAAATCTGGAATATTTCAGGAAGACGTATGGTAGCATTTCGGATGCAAACGCTATTTTTAAGTCACCCTGTGTGTATGACAAGTAGAATGAAAAAGGGACTCCGCATTCCTCTAGCCACACACACAGCTCTGCCTTGAGGTTTGAGGAACGAGTGTACCCCCTTCTGCGAGCCACAGATAAAGACGCAGATTAACCCTCAAACCCGAGTCCTGAATTATACTCACTCCTTAGACTGTCTTTTTTTTTTTTTTTTTTTTTTTTAGACAGAGTCTTGCTCCTGTGTCACCCAGCCTGGAGTGCAGTGGTGTGATCTCGGCTCACTGTAACTTCTGCCTCCCAGGTTCAAGCAATTCTCCTGCCTCAGCCTCTCGAGTAGCTGTGATTACAGGCACCCGCCACCGCCTGTGGTTTTTGTATTTTTAGTAGAGACGGGGTTTCACCATGTTGGGCCAGGCTGGTCTCGAACTCCTGACTTCAAGTGATCCACCCGCCTCGGCCTCCCAAAACGCTGGGATGACAGGCGTGAGCCACCGCGCCGCCTGGCCTAATTTTTGTTTTTGTAAATATCACCACCTGAATTTTGGCTTTGGTTTAATTACTTATTCTGTCCCTTCTTCATTAGAACACAGACGCTGTGAGCAGCGGCTCTGCCTGTCATATTCCCTTTTCAGTCCCTAGAGCACCTGGCACATAGTCAATGCTTAGAAGAAACACATTGAATAGCCCCTGGATATAAGGAAGAGGCACATGCTAGTTTTGATTGAGTGTGGAGGTGGAGGAATTTAGGCCTTTCTTATATCCTGCCTCCACGTCTCCAGCCTGCAACCCCAATTTTGTTTGTTTGTTTTGTTTTTTGAGACGGAGTCTCGCTCTGTCTCCAGACTTGAGTGCAGTGACTCGATCTCGGCTCACTGCAACCTCTGCCTCCCGGGTTCAAGCAATTCTTGTGCCTCAGCTTCCAGAATAGCTGGGACTACAGGCACGCACCACCATCCCCAGCTAATTTTTTGTATTTTTAGGGGAGATGGGGTTTCACCATGTTGGCCAGGCTGGTCTCGAATGAGTGAATGAGTGAGTGAGCTTGTGAATGAATGAATGAATGAATGAGTGAGTGAGCTTGTGAGTGAATGAGTGAGTGAGCTTGTGAGTGAATGAATGAATGAGTGAGCTTGTGAGTGAATGAATGAATGAGTGCGCTTGTGAGTGAATGAATGAGTGAGCTTGCAAATGAATGAATGAATGAGTGAGCTTGTGAGTGAATGAATGAGTGAGCTTGTGAGTGAATGAATGAGTGAGCTTGTGAATGAATGAATGAGTGGGTGAGCTTGTGAGTGAATGAATGAATGGAGTGAGCTTGTGAATGAGTGAGTGAATGAATGAATGGGTCGGGCACTATGGGTCACACCTTTAATCCCAGCACTGTGAGAGGCTGAGGGGGTTGGATCACCTGAGGTCAGGAGTTCAAGACCAGCCTGGCCAACATGGTGAAACCCCATCTCTACTAAAAACACCAAAATTAGCCGGGTATGGTGGCGCACACTTGTAGTTCCAGCTACTTGGGAGGCTGAGGTAGGAGAATCGCTTGAACCCGGGAGGTTGCAGTGAGCCTAGATCACCCCGTCTGCACTCCAGTCTGGGCCATGACAGTAAGACTTTGTCTCAAAAAAACAAAAAAAATGAATACACTCTTGGGGGTGGTTTAAATCTGTAAAACTCATGTTGAATCATAATAAAAACATTTCAGAGAAATACTCGTCTTGGACCCGCGTGAAGAAAAGACAAATCCAGATGGTGAATTTTTCAGCTGTCAGATGGGCCTGCTATTTCTAACCTCACCCATCCAAAACATAAAATTACTTGGAAAAGCAAAAGGCATCTAGAAACCAGCGAGAAAGATTTCCATATAGTAGAATTGGGGGGAAAAGAAAGAAAAGAGACACACAGAGAGACAGATAAAAACTTCATCCCACAAGGAAAGAATTGGGGTAAATGTGGACGCACGCAGGAAATCCTATAGCTTGCCAGAAACATGACTTTGCCTGTTTTTCTCATTCTTACGTGATCTAATCAAACTTGAACACCAGTAACCTTGCATAATTTTTTTAAGTATGAAACAGATTCTGGTGATATCATCAGCAAAACTGAAACCAAATACAAACGTCCCAACGGCTCAATTTGTTACTCAGTTTCACTGAGTTTTAAGTTCCAAAGAGACAGCGGGTCCGTTTATTATGAGGATTTAAAAATTCTCCTGGTTTCCTTAGAATGGCTTATAATTCTATAGAAGCAGCAGCTTGACAGGAAAAAAGAATAACTACAATTTTTGCCTCTTTGAGAGACA